>NC_134568.1:262334114-262548114 GCF_050947875.1 Dermacentor variabilis | reverse complement strand
AGGGCTGATTAATGAATTACAAGCCAGTAGTTTACTCTGAGCGGGGGCTTTCGAAAGTTTATTCCATGAAAGACATAGTTTGCGAAAGGCGGATTAGCAGGTATTTTCAGAATGTGAATCCCAGGAGAGATTGTTAGTTATTGTTACACCTAGGTATTTAAAACTGGAGACTTCATGTAAGGGTGATCGTCCAAAGTGATACCTGTGATTGAAAAGAAATTTTTTGGTTGATACGCAAAGAAAGCTCGTTTTGTCTTTGTTTAGAACCATACCCCATTCATGGCACCATGCTAGGATGTTAGTTAAAGAGTTATCTATGTCTTTCTGGTGATTAGAACATGTAATGTCATGAATCAGCACGCAGTCATCCGCAAACAAACGAATCTCTACGCCAGGAACAACTGCGTGAACGATGTCGTTAATATAAAAAAGAAATAATAAAGGGCCTAGTAAACTCCCTTGAGGCACACTGGAAGTAACTGCAAGACCGTCCGACTCCTGTCCATCAATTGAAACATATTGCTTACGGTTAGTTAAATAGTCCAAAATCCAGATAACTAATATTTCAGGAAGGTCAATAGTTTTTAGCTTTAACATTAATTTATCATGATGGACTTTATCAAAAGCTTTGCTAAAATCCAATAATATGAGATCAACCTGGTCATTACTGTCTAGGGTAAGCGTGACCAAATGAACAATTCTTGTTGATTGGGTTACTGTTGAGTACCCTTTACGAAAATGATTCTGAAATTTGGACATAATAGAGTGCCGATTCAAGGGCCGTATAAAGTAAAACTATTCCAAAATGTTTCTATTCCAATCTCCTGACGTCAAATTTGCGTAACCACCGACGCAAGCACCAGGCGGTCACCCGCAGGGTTGTCTGAACAGACCAATCAAACGCTCTCCTCGTTCATAGGAGGTCACTTTTGTTTGCTTGAAAAACGAATAACATTGCCTACACTGAGCGGCTTGTCGTATCTAGTTGGCTGACAAGAGGCGAGGAGAACGCTCAAGTGGAGAGGGATTCACTGGGGATTCACGCCTGTGCATTGAAAGTCGATAACCGGATGAAGAGGGTGGTGCCAGCGTCTGCGATTGGTCGGCTTTCCTTTACTTAGCTTGTGGTGGCTGGTCGAAATTCACGGCGGCGTGCAACGGAAGCTTAAGAATGACGCTAAAACTGACCCTCAGCAAAGAAGAGTTGGCAGAATAAGGTGGTAAACGTGATGAAAGGGCTCGAAAACGTTACACGGCCACGCAAGAAGTTTTATTATGCGCAAACACACCCATGCTCTCCGGCAGGTGCGAGTAGCCAGTGTCTCAGCGATCGGCGGCAGCCATCTTTTATTCCTTTCGGAACGGGGCAGCCTGCCGCTATTCCGAAGAAAATTCAGTTTTGTTCGGCATATTAGTGCATGTTTATCGCGTACACGTCACTTTGACGCGGTGAGTTTGCGTAGTTTTGTGACGTCGCGTGACAGGCAGGTGAAGTGGGTGCAGCCGGAAAACTTTTTACCAATAGCCGAGGGCTAATGGCGAAAAAGGTTCGAATCAGAAATAACTGTTTTTCTTTTTTCTGTCAAATCATGCACAATCAGTATGTACATGTCATATCAGATGGGGAGGTATTGCGGTTTTCGTGCCGTCGCGTGACACACAGGTGAAGTGGGCGCGGTCGAAAAAAGTTTTTGACCAATCGTGGAGGGCTGATAGCAGAATTGGGATAGAAAAGTTTGGAATAGTTTTACGTTATAGCGCCCCAAGAATTCATTTATGCGATTAGCAATGACGTGCTCAAGTTTTTTACAGCATGATGAATTTAGGAAAATTGGGCGATAGTTAGTTAACAGCAAACGATCACGTTTCTTGGGTACAGGAACGATTCGGACAATACGGTTGCGTGTTTCGAGTTAGTGTGATCTCTCTTGGGGACAACTATTGAGCGGCAACTCCGCGCTCAGTTTAAGACAATTTCTCGGGTCTCGGTGGTATTAAGCCTAAATATCATGCCATTCGCTGTCATGGTATCAAGAAAAACCCAGAGAATATCTGTTTTTACAACAATGCTGTATATGGCTAGGTTCTGGGAAAAAATTTCGTGCGCCTATCAAGCCGTGTAAGCCGATCCTGAAGATAGTGCAATACCGGACCGACCCGCGGCGGAAGTGAAACAGTCTTTAAGCATTCCGACAACTTGCAAATATAAGTTTAATATCTTTGGTCCAAATCCAACCCGTATCAGGTATTAAGCTGATGAGAACAGATACTACACTTTGACCCTCGTCGGTCATGTCTGTGTTCGCACTGACCTCTCTTTGTCGGCGTTCCAAGCGCTTGCGTATCACCTTTGCTTTCCTTCCGCTCTTCATGTTATGCCGGTCCCGTAAGCATGCTACGCGCCAGGACCGCGAGGTGGAAAAAAATGCGAACCATCCATGTGGCCCCCATCCCGCAAACTTGGAACGTTTCACCAGAGCAACGGCCAGGTTTAGGAGGGAGTTTGTGGGGAACCAATTTTCTGTGGCCTGTGTTGTGTGTGACCGCTGGTGGTTTTCGAGTGACCTTTTACAACCATTACTGCAACTGCGGGACGTCGACCAACGCACGATCGCCTTGGCTGCGGTGAAGCAGTGCGCGGCCTTGGAGTGCGGTGAGGTGCCGGGATTTGTTAGTAAAAGGCGTCGTGCCGCGTTTCGCAACAACACATGGGCATGTATACCCCCCAATGCTTCAGCCGCTTCCAAGGTTCAACATCGTGGGGGAGCGACTAGTCGCGACTCGCCTTCCATTTATGTGCATACGGTATTTGACGCACGGCAATGGACAGTTCGCCATTAAGGGTCAGACATACACAGCTTCGCTGGTCAACCACCTTCACAGAAGTGGAATGGCTCTGAATTTTCTAAGACTATTAGTAACGAACCACTAAAATGTCTCTGGCGTTTGTATTTGCATGAACACTTTGAAATGGCTACGAGACGCTATTTATTTTCATCTTTACGTAGTATTTTATTCGAGCCCCTTCGTAGTTTAACAGGCAATTTCTGTAAAACCGCACGCGTCAGCGAACTTGCCACAATTTCATTCTTTCCTTCCCTCCTCTCTCTCCCTGTGATCTTTCCTTTCCCCTTTCCCATTACCCCGGTGTAGGGTAGCCAACCGGACGTTATTCTGGTTAACCTCCCTGCCTTCTTCTTTTCTCTTTCCTCCCTCCTCCTTTACTGGAATGAGGGGTGGTACTTTTGCGTTTAGCCACTCAGAATGCTGTACTGAGGATCTCTTGCCAACAGGGCCAAACGTTGCAAACTCTCTGCGAGTGGCACGGCGACAAAATGATATAAAAGCTTCCTGTTTTAGGTCAAAATATGAAAAAAAATGATAGGTGGAAATGGTTCATCCCTTCAGCTTCTGCATCATGGTTATCATAAGTGCTCAAGAAAAATTACGATGTAAACAGAGCTGTTCTTGTTGTCTGCATGAGTTTGTGGGTACATTCTTACACAATAAGGATGATAATTGGATGCCCTGCTTTGCACCGCCAATCATCCACTTAGTGGTAACGTCGTACGTAAAAGAAAGAAGAAAATGAATAGGGAGGATAGCGAGAATAAATGGTCGGTTGGCTATGCTGTACTAAGGGAAGAGTAGAAAATAAGACGAGAAGGGGAAGGGTAGCATCAAAAAATGATAGCGAGAGAGAGAGAGAAATAACCTGTCCGGGCGCGCGCTGTGAGGCGCTTTACAATGTTCATAGCCGTTCATACAATTCCAGTGCTTAAGAAAAAGAAAAAAAAAGATAAAAAAAGATGAGAAGAAAAAAAAACAAGAAACAAATGGACGGGCCCTATATTGGGACGAGGGTGCCCAGTGTGCCAAGCGTGGTGGAACGTGCTGTTATTTTCGCACAATGGAGCGAGAACACTTGCAGTGAAAGTGCGGCATCGTCTCAGTGCATGGTTATCTTGGCGCGAAGGCAAAGCCAGTAGTGATTCACTGAGGTCACCCGCCAGACGGAGAATAAAGGCAGCTCATCAAGCTTGAGAGCGTACTGATTACTGACCGTAACCCGATAAAATTCAAACAACTAATATCAAACCATTTTTGCTGAGAATCACGTTAATATGCCACCCACACATCTGCACCCGTCTCTACAGGGTGTTTCAGCTAACTTTAGCCAGAATAATAATAAAAAAAAAAGAAATGTGCCGATGCACTCTAAGACGACGCAACCAAATGCATGTTGCTCACTTTTGTATGTAGTGTGTCATGCTATTTTTTGTATTTTGCCTAATTAGAAGATTAGTCTAGATTAATTAACCATGTTCTGAAGCAAGGAAGTTAGGCAAAAAAATTCAAATTGCAAAGTTGTAGAGCGCTTTGCAAAACGTTCGATTAGGCAGTTTATAACTTCCTATCTATTAAGTATTAGTGTTTTGCAGCTTACTCAGAGTGCCCGCGAAATAAAAAAAAAGAAATACCACATGACATACCCGTTTTCGCGCCGTGTTTGCATCGCTCACAAACTGTCCGCGTGCAAACGAACGTAGCATCTAGCTTGGCGCGCTGCCGCTTAAAAGGCGACGATGGAGGGACGAAGGCGTTGGCTGTGCAATTTACGCCAGCGATGTGCTTCCCTCGCGGCGGTTCATGATAGCGATAAGCAGACGCAGTGGAAGCACACCCGGCTCAATGATATGTTCGTTTATGCACGGAAAGTTTGGGAGCAGTGCAATCACGATGCGCAAGCGGGCATGTCACGTGGTATATTTTTTTTGTAGTTCGCGCCCCCCCCCCCCCCCCCATCCGCAGTAAGATGAAAACCACTAATACTTAATAGATAGAAAGAGAGAAACTGTTTATTCGGACATTTTGCAAACCCCCCTGCAACATTCTAATCGGAATTTCTTCCTTAACTTCGTTGCTTCAGAAGTTGGTTAATTAGTTCTGACTAATTATCTAATTAAGCAAAATAAATAAAATAGCATGACACACTACACTACACACAAAAGTGAGCAACATGCATTTGGTCGCGTCGTCTTAGAGTGCATCGGCATATTTTTAAACTCTGGCTAAAGTTAGCTGGAACACCCTGTGTATGTGTATGTGACGTTTATGTATGTTTATAATAATTCTTACTTGCTACGCGTTCAGGTATCAAGTTTGCTAGTTTTCGAGCGTCCTGTGTACATACGTTTTCTGGGACATCACTTCCACGCAAATTGTCATCTCGCTTCACGCTGACTATGCTTTCTGCTTCTCTTACTGATGTCCCCTCCCCCCCCCCCCCCCCCCCCCCGTTGTGGAATGCCCTCAAGGGGCCTTTAATGGTCCAATAAATGATGATGACGATGATGATTTATTTGAAGCTGGCACACCGCGAACGAGTCTCCAGTTCGTGAACGTAACTGTCATTTATGAGAGGTCAGAGATAACAGTTATGCATGTCAAAGTAGGGGGGTCACTACACAGAAAAAGTGGACATCTCTAGAAGAACTGGGGCGCTGTAACGTCTCCATAATGCGCTGTAACAACTCTCCCATAATTTTCCAACTACCCCGGTCATGTGCTAATTATGGCCATGTTTTTCTGCAAACTTCCTAATCTCATCCGCCCACCTAACTTTCTGCCGCCCCCCCTGCTACGCTTCCCTTTCCTTGGAATCCAGTCCGTAACCCTTAATGACCATCGGGTATCTTCCCTCCTCATTACATGCCCTGCCCATGCCTATTTTTTTTTCTTGATTTCAATTAAGATGTCATTAACTCGCGTTTGTTCCCTCCCCCAATCTGATCTCTTCTATCCCCTTAACGTTACACACGCCATTCTTCTTTCCATAGCTCGTTGCGTCGTCCTCAATTTAGTAGAACCCTTTTCGTAAGCCTCCAGGTTTCTGCCCCGTACGTGAGTACTGGTAAGACACAGCTGTTATACACTTTACTCTTGAGGGATAATGGCAACCTGCTATTCATGATCTGAGAATGTCTGCCAAACGCACCCCAGCCCGTTCTTACTCTTCTGATTATTTCAGTCTCATGATCCGGATCCGCGGTCACTATCTGCCCTAAGTAGATGCATTCCCTTACCACTTCCAGTGTCTCATTACCTATCGTAAACTGCTGTTCTCTTCCGAGACTGCACGTAAAGAGTTTAACGTAAAGCTATTCCAATATGTTTCTATTCTATTTCTGCCATTAGCACTCCACGATTGGTCAAACATTTTCGGGCCACGCCCACTGTATTCGCCTGTCATGCGACGTTACGAAAAGTGAAAATATGATATCATATTTGATATTATGTGTGCGCACTGATTATGCATGATTAGGCCGAAGAAAATAAACAGTTATTTCTGATTCTACGCCTTTTTCCCTATTAGCCCTCCGTTATTGGTCAAAATGTTTTCGGACTGCGTCCATTTCTTCGGTATGTCAGGCGAAGTCATAAAACTGTTAAAACTCAACACGTCAAAGTGACATAAAAGTGGCGCATTAATGATACATTAATATGCCGAACAAACTTAACGGAGATACGAATTAACGAATTAACGGAGATAATTAACGAATTAACGGAGATAAAGAGCTCCGTTCAGAAAGAATAGAAGATGGCTGCCCGCCAACCACTCTGGCACTGGCTACTCGGAGATGCCGGCGAGACAGGATTTATTTGCGTATAATAATTTTTTTTAGCGGGGCAGTATTACGTTTTAGATCCCTTTCGGCACGTATACGACATCACTCTGCCAACTCTTCGTTGAGGACCCGTTTTATGCCGCATTTCTAACTCCCCGTTGCACGCCGCAGCGATTTTCAACCAGCCCGCAAGCTAAGCAAGAGGAAGCGGACCAATCGCTGACGCCGGTACCGCCATCCTCATCCAGTTATCTGCGTTTACTGCGCTACCCCAACCCCACCGGAACCCTCTCGCTTCTGCGTGTTCTTCGCCGGTTGTCAGTCAATTATATAAGAAAAACCTGTCAAGGTAGGAAATGCTATTCGCTTTGAATGCAAGCAAAAGTGACCTCGTATAATCGAAGAGAGCATTTGGTTTGACTTTTCAAACAACGCTGAAACTTACCGCCCGATGCTTGCGTCGGCGGCTACGTAAATTTGGCGTCAGAACATTGGAATAAGATCAGAATTAAAAATTTAATTTTAGGGTCTTACGTGCGAAAACAACGACATGATTATGAGGCACGTCGTAGCGGGAGACTCCGGATTAATTTCGACCACCTGGGGTTCTTTAACGTGCACCGAATGCACAGTATACCCGGGGATTGTTGCACATCGCCCCCATCGAAATGCGGGCGCACCGCGGCCAGGAAAATAAATATACGGCCCCTCTAGTACAACGGGCTACTTGGAACACATCCATTAGGAATAATAATACAGTGCGCAATAACATAGGGCACAGAGAGACAGACACGAGACGGGCGCGCATTTGCAGCTGAACTTTGGCAGGGAGAAGCTCCACCCTAGAAATGTTCTGCACAGGCAGGTGCGACAACCATACTAGGTCACGTCAAAGATAAGGTCGTAAGGGAGGTCGCGGAAGCAGTTCACAGTCTTAAATAAAGAAATATGAAGAACTAACCCCAGTTGCTATGCAATAATGTCTTTAGCATGCTTGAGAGGTGGTTATTTGTGGATGTATGCTACACTATGTGTTATGGGTGGCACTGGCTTTACCACTGTGCTTTAGCCATACGTGGGAGCCGACGGGTACTTCGAGCGGCACTTTCTCAAGGACCAGTTCGGAACCCCGTGCAGCGTCTGTGATCGCCTCTTGTCACGGCATCTGCGACCACAGGCGCAGCGTTTCAAACGATAAGTTCTGCGTCTTGGACCAGAGGGGCAGCGTCTCGACGGCACCGTCTCAAAACGCTAGCCGTCAAGAGGAGCTAATGCAACAACGCTACCTTACCACCATACCGCCGTGTTGTAGCGCATGGTACCAGTAGTACCGGCAGTAGCAGCGGCTAGTAACGCCGGTACCACCACAGGGTGGCACCTTACCACCGTGCGGTTCTTACCGCTGTCTTAGAGAGCACTATTTTAGGGCTCCGCCCACGAAAATCATTAGACAGTTACAAGAAAACGCGGTTTCCCCCACCCAAAAAATTTTGAATGCATTGAAAGCATGTGTGAGTGTTCTCTCGAGGTACTTGACCAAAAGGGTGATAGGGTTTCTTCTTAACGTCACTTGATTTTAGCACTGTATAACTTGACAAGTGTCCGCCAAGTGGTCGTTATTGCGTTGTCGCTCATGCACAGGACGTTTTCGGGGATAGTACTTCTTCTCATTTCAGGTTGTACGTGTGCACCAGTCCCGTGTCCGCCTCTTCTGCGTTCTGTGTTTTTGCGCGCCGTTTTGTTGTTCTCAATGGGTATGTCTTTAGAGTACCAAAAAGGACAACGGACGCAGACAGGCACATTTTGAGGACGCTGCCAGGTGTCGAATTCATGCTTCATATTGAGAACAACTGGAACGTTTCATAAGCGCTGCGCACAAGCACAAGCGAATTTCAGTGTGCAAGCTTATTAAGTAGCCAAAATAAGACTACCGTACAGCCCAAACTATGTAAACAGATCCCTGTGAATAAAACGCGCCCGCCATTGGTACGCCAACACACTAAAATATACCGCCTACGACAATAGCTCTTTTACGACACTGTTGAGAGAGTGCCTGAATTTTGTCTGAACAGCATCAAGTAAATATCGCAATTATTCTCGATAACGGAAAGAAAAAGTAGCACGAAGATGGAATGAAACGAAGCCTTTCAGCCAGGCGTAGTAACAAGACGCTGCCGTTACAAATGTCGTGAGCTCCTGAGGCGACGTTTCCTTCACAACCCGCGAAACCAATTCGCCAACAAAGTACGCCTAGGGCAACGCCAGATGCCTTTCTGAAACGCGGACTGAGCTACGAGTACACTTGCTTAGAGGAGAGTTCTCTTTCTTTCTTTTGCAGTATTCACCCTTGCTGCCCGAATCCCCTTCAAAAATAATATCCTGAGAAACTGCGAGAGAAATGCCAATATATCGAGTTGCTGGATTTTCCACCGTTTTATTTTAGCAGAGAAGCTGGACAAAAGAAGAGACGGAAAAGGGGACGGCCCTAACCATTTCTAAAATCCGTCGAAGTAATGCAACCACCCGTGGAACGCCCCTCCCCCTCCCCCCTCCCTCACGTAGTACTTTAAGTTTATGTTGTTACGAGTGGTTTCCACGAAGTTTCTACGAAGGTCTTGATGATAGCAGACAGACGAATGGCCTTTCAATTAGGCTTTTCTTTTATTTCACTTTTATTGTTCGCTTTCCGGCACGACCCCTATCACTGTCCGCGCTCTGCTCCTTCTAAGCTCGCCGCATTGTCCAATGACTCAATGGGATTTTTTCGTTAACGCTCGAATATATGTTTCATTGAGTTTCAATCCGGGTAGATTCTTCTCAAAAGAAAACGAAACGCGAAAGGCGATGTTAGATGTTGATTCTTCTTTGTCACCTTTTTCTTAAGCTCGTGATACTTCTTGCTCCTCTCATTTCCTTCGCCGACATTTACATCTGCAGGCTCACTATGGATCTGCCTGTTGCGTTTGTTGACCAGGGTTGCTGAGGTAATCCAATAGGCGGCTTTGTTGCCAAGCAATATCATTGATGATGTTTCTTTATAGGTTGCCATGACAGGCGACGTTTTTTGTAAATAGACTGCCAACTCATGAGGTTGGCTACACTTTCTTCGCGAGTGATTCTCCTGTGACAATCGCTGAGAGGAACAAGACGATGCCATCGCTGATGGAGCGTCCTGTACCTGTTATGCTGCAGCTTTTCTTTCTGTATAATCCGCTTTCTGATTTGGCATCACACAGAAGAGAAATTAGGGCACGATTTCCTTAGGATATGCAACACTAATTCAAAGCTGTGGTGCATTCATTGGTCCATAAGCAGCAGCAAACATGATAAAGAACTTATTAATGACGGATTAATAAGCCAAAATGTCGAATTTAGCATCATTGGTGGGGCCGCCATCATCAGTGCTTTCTTTCTATCAGCGACAGTCAAACAACACGCATAAGAGTCACAAGAAAATGGTGAATTTTCGTCTCATTTTTTTTTGTTTTACATACGTATACAGAAGTGGAGTATGTGGTATTGCGCACACGTCGGTAGCCGAATTCCTTTTTGAATCCTTGCGGAAAGTACTTATAGCTGTACCGGCCCAGAAAAGCGGCCACAGGTGTGGCATTGCGCAGATTTTAAAATTAAATTAAATTAAATTAGAATAAGGTAAATTAAATTAAATTAAATTCACTTGTTTTTCGTGGCAAAACCAGGATGATGGTTATGAGGCGTGCCCTAGGGAGGGTGGGGGGGGGGGTGCACTCCGGAATAATTTTGACCACCTGAAGTTCTTTAACGTGCACCCAATGCACGGTACACGGGCGTTTTTCCACTTGCCCCCGACGAAATGCGGCCGCCGCGGCCGTGAGTTGATCCCGTGGCCTCGTTATTAGCAGCGCAATGCCACACCCGCTAAGCAACCACGATTGGTGGGCACTATTTCAAAGGAGAACGACCTGGCCATTTGTCCGACATGAGAGACACGTGTCATTGAAGCAAGTGAGAAAGTTGGGAAAGTCGTCCGGCTTAAGCCATCAGGAACGAACGCACGACAAAGGCGACAGCCGGCGACACATTGAAAGCTTTGAAGAGAAACCCGCGAAGAAAAGTTGTGGGGTTGATTGACTAGCTACTGGAATGACAACAAAACTTTCTTTGGGTCAAGTCCCGTGAACTTTTTATTATTCAAAAGTCCACTACCTAACCTGAGTAGTGGTAATCGATGATTTGACTGCGTCTTCCTGTTGTCTTTTTTCACATTTCTTTAGCTCCCTACACTGCATGAAAATTGCCGCAGTTAAACAGCACAACATGCGTAAACAAGAAAGCGGGCGCCATGATTGAAAATACGTACACAGTACATATTTGTGGAGCACTTCCTCTACAATTTACCTTAAAGGGACCGACAACCATCGGGAATGTGTCTTGACATTATCGTGCCGGTGCAAAGATTGTGACTCACAATGATCCGGAACAAGCGTAATTTTATCCTTTAAATAAGGAATTACATTTTTAAATGGGCGCTGAAACTCACGCTGATGACGATGATGATTTATTGGCGTCCTCTTTGAAATGGGGCGGGGACAAATAGTCACCTAGCCTGCTTGATTTAATTAGGTATGCTGTACATGTTTTTCATCCTAGCATTTTTGAATACATTTCCTTAATCTCTTTTTTTCTTAAAACTTCTCTATCTACCTTGTACCACTACCTACACCGGTACATGATCCGATCATATCAATCTCTTCCCTTCTTTTTTTTTTCCCATCAATACTCTAAACGTCTCTTGCTTATCTCGACTTCTGACCGGTTGATGCTTTCGTCCACCTTAAATCCAACCGCTTTCGGAAGGTGTACGTTGCGTACTGGTCGCGTCGCACATTCCATTAGGATGTGGTCAGTGACCTCCGGATTTCTTCTTCAGCATATACATGCCTCATCTTGGGCAACCGGCTTGAGCAACCAACTCCTTGAGCAACCAGCTCGAACCTCAAATAGCAGTGTTATCGTAAAATTACGCGGGGCGTGCACTCTTGGGCGAAGCGTGTCATTCAGCCCTTGAAGACAGTGTTCATTTCTAAATAGATGTACAGGCCTTAGTTCGTTTGAAATGCTATATCCGAAGTCACAAAAATGCATATTTCCTAATATTGCTAATTATCTGTATGTATCGTCTGCAAATAGCTTCACAGAAAAAAGTGGCGCTGCCTGCGCCACCAATTAATGGAGCGTCCCCGCGTCGCCAGCTTCCCGTAAGTAGAAAAGCAGCCACTGTACTGCGTGGACTGTACCGAACCGGCAAGTAGGTGTCTGCACGCCAGCCGACAGCGAGTTTTCGGAATGACAATAGTATCAGTGCAAAGTGCGCCGCGGCCAGCATCAGGCGACTCGGTCAACTGAGCGCCGCTTAACTTCCTTCTCTTGATAATTTTGCACAAAAAAGGAAGATACGCTGACGTCCGCGGTGTTATGGGTGGCGAGATGTGTCGCAGTGCGCGGTCAGGCGCGCATGTCTCGTATCGGCAGCTCATGTTCGTGCTAAAAGGGTTGAGGGGTCGTTGCTCGTCACAAAATATCCGCTGCACATTTCGCTTAATTCCAACTGCAATTGCTTTTTTTTAAATGAAAATACAAGTTATAAGTTACAACCGATGTTTGTCTCGTTGTGGCCACACCTCTGCGCTCATGCCACACAGCTTCGAAATGGTCCGTGCACAATGAGGTAGCTACGGTTGCGTCTGAAATGCCCCCCCAGTGATAGAAACAGGATCTGAAAGGTTATGCTCTTGCTATTTGCATGCAGCGGAAGTGATTGTAAATCCGGAAAGGCAGGAAAGCGCTGGCCCGATAACTTGAAAGGTATGTACGCGTACTTTTAGCACACGCAAAACGATCCAGTTGAACAAACCGTCATCTGTTACAGGTCATGCTCTGTCGGCGTAGGGAGTGGTACTCGTGTTCCACCCATTTTAAGCGTTATCTTAATGAAGCGCCCAGCTTGACCGTTAGTTCTGGCAAAACGACTTCGGGCAGAAGCGTAATGCGTGTGATCGTCTGTGGTTCCGACACGACGTGATTAAGATCGATCACCCCTAGAAAAGAAAAGAGAAGAAAAGAAAGAAAGCAGTAGATCCAACGAGTTAGAATCTACATACAGCGATGCTTTGTGTGAGTGCATAAAGAATTGGAACAGGGGTATTCTTTCTCCCGCACGACCGCCGCCGCCGCTGCCGCGGATGCGCGGAGGCGAGCGTCATCTGGTGGTGGTGCAAAGAAATCAGCAGCGGTGACGTAGCGCGCGTCCTCCACTGTGACTGGTTGGCCTATTCGGCAAGAGAACAGCCACGCAGCACCCAAGGCCACGAAAACCCGGCGTGGCTCGCGAAAAAAAGCTTCGCTTTTAAAACATGTTCAACCAGCTGTCGCATTCCCTCGCAAGTAGGGCAAGGAAGCTTCAGGTGCTGGCGTTTTCCTTGGCACGCAGAAGCGTCACCCCATAACACACTTCTGGCCTGCTAATTCCCTTTATTGTTTATTGATGATGTATCGCTATTCCCGCCAGAGATTGTTTCAGACAGGGCACTAAATGAACAACGTAGTGTAACACTGCCAGAATGGGGGTAAAACTGAAGCGAGGAAGATCTTAACAACACAGAACTTTACATTTATACTAGGCTAATGTAGAATAAGTAACGGTAGCATCAAAGTTAGAAATTTAAGTGGAAATTGAATGAAAAGTATAGCGTAATAGAGCCAGAACAGAGGCAACATAAACCAACAACAATCGTAGAAGACAAATACAACTATACATTAGAATAGGCGATTGCAATCAATATCAGCAACAGGTACGCCAATTTCTAATATTGTGCATACGCAATAATTATGGTTCATGACTCTGAAACAAATAAGTAATATTCAAGTAATAAAAAAAACGAACTTTTATAGTGACAAGCTTTGGTTTTGGCAGAAGTTCAGCTGTTGCATTAGCTTACTGCTAGCGGGGGAAAAAACAAAGAAATAAAATTTTAGGACAATACGCGCGAAAACAGAATTCCTTTATGCCGTGCGGATATTTTTATGGGGCTATTCTTCAGTGAGCGGTAGTAACGCCCTTGAAATTGCTGATTTATTGGTTGTGAATAAATTACGGAACAACTTCAATCGTGCGGATGTGTTGCGGTTTCGGAACCTCAGTAATCTAGCTTCTTAGTAATTTTGTCGACCAATTTGCGCTGTTATTCGTTGAAGACGCATCCCAATGCTTTTCTCTGCGCGAGTTGTTCAGTTCGTTATTTGGAGGAAACCAAGCGGCTCTTGCGTATGCGTATTCATGCGCTGATGCGACCAGAGGCTTAAAGGCTAGTACTATAGTTTAGTTCCGGGTGGAGCTTGACGAAGTCGTTTTTTGAGGAAGAGCAGTCGCTTTCAGGCGCATGAAGTGATGTAGTTAACGTGAGAATCCATTCCGAGGTGGCATGTAATCGTTAACCCAAGGTGTTTAGTTCAAGAAAAGTGCCATGTATAAACTACTTCCGTGTAGGCGCCTCCTCGTCCAGCTCAATGTATACGCAATCGAGCCTAGCCACGCCGAAGGAATCGGCGGCTCTGGTAGCATAAACATTAATAAATATCGTCTTTATCGTATTGTGCTTCGATTGTTTCCATTATTACATCATCGGGAGCGCGGAAAGTGTAACCAAGCTCTTTGCAAACCGCATTTTCCCATAAATTATATAAGCGTAAATGGGTCGCACCATGGCGCATGGAAGCCGCATTGAAATTTTCGGAAGCAAATGAAGAAAATCATTATAGTGTCCCTTTACGATAGCATGTTTGGGTGTACCACGCGCTATGTATTACATAAACGACAACACGATGGATGACGCTAAGACTGAAAGAATCTCTAGCCATATCAGCACTTTACTGAGTTGGGAATGTGTATCGTAGCATCGAAACGCGGTATTCTACCTTCACTGCTTTGCTAGCTCGGATGCTCAGAATTACCAATGCAAATAACGGATATAAGGTTTGCTTACTAAATTATGGGGTTTCACGAGCCAAAACCACTATCTGATTCATTTTGACCACTTCGGGTTTTTTAACGTGCCCCTAAATCTGAGTGCACGGGTGCTTTTGCATTTCGACCCCATCGAAATGCGACCGCGGTTGCCGGGATTTGATCACACGACCTCGGGCTTGACAGCGCAACACCAAAGCCACTAAGCAACCACGGCGGGTCAGTTTGCTTACGTAACTGCTGCGATAGCTTACATCTTACAAAACGTTTAAACTTCGCCACTCGCTTGCGGCGCATGCGTCTGCGTAAAATTATCTAAGGCTTCCCTACGATGTGTACTTGAAGCCTGCGAGAAGGCTAGTCAGGCCCTAGCGCGAGCGAAAGAAATGCAGACAGTGACTACGTTCACGAGTTATGTAGCAATGAGAAAGTTGACGATCATGGCTATTAGCACTGTATGCATGGCCAAAAACTGATTTTTAATAAGTCAATCCATAGAGAAATGTCACGTATTTTCTGTGACTTCGGTCAGTGACCAGTTTCCCCGTTATAGACGCCTCAAAACCCACCGCGTTCGCTCAGACGCTGTGGTGTTCCTCTGCTGAGCACAACACGGATTCCCGGCCGCAGCTGCGACAGTCCGAGTGCGGAGACGCTCGTGTGTCGTGGTTATGGTGCACGTTAAAACAACCCTAGTTGGTCGAAAATAATACGGGGATGACCACTACGGCGCTTCTATTAGACCGCGCGATGTGTTTAGGACATTAAACCGTATTATTTAATTTTACCAATGCCTGTAAGCACGGGCGCAAGGAAAAACAAAGGCCGCACTGCGGCCGCCTAACCGGCACTCGATGCCGTGACCTCGCGTTCAACATCAACGCCCCAGCCACTAAGCCACCAATGTAGGTGCGCTTTCACCCTTCGATGGTCTTCACCTGTTCTCAGGCATGAAAATACCGCATTTGCACGTGTTTGCCTGCACACAAGCAGGAAGTGGGGAGGGGAAATCGAGAAAAACATATTCGCGCATTGCTGAAACAACGGAGGCCAATTTCTTAAAGCTATATAGGGAGACGGATGATGCGAGTGAGGCATTTGTTAGGAACGTTTCCGGATATGTTTGCCGTCCAACTCAACAGAATTTATGCATTTCTCAAACTCCGTTACGAAAAGGTCAGGCAAACGCATTCCCGCTGCCATGACTAGACGTCGCACGATGTAACAAAATGGCACTTCGCACGGCTGTGATACTAAACCTTCGAAACTGGGCGTGAAAGAAAGAAGCATTATGAAAACTAGAAAATACGTGCGAGTGTAACGCATTCGAAGCAGAAAGCGAAATAAACTACCGGGCCAGCGCACGTCATCACAAAACTTGCTTCTGTCGAGACTAGAAAAGGAAACGACAGGAAGGCAATAATAGAACACGCAGAGACGTCGAACAGGGACAAAAATAAGAAACCGGCGAGATGTGAATGTAGCGTGAAACTGAAAGAGCGAGTAAAGTTTAAAAAGAGAGGGAGAGAGAGCAACGAGGGAAGCGAGTAGAAGGGGCGTGGAAGGGGCGCATGAAAAGAGGAATATCTCAAAGCCGTCAGAGATGGTCGGCTCCGCAGTGCCCAAATTAAGTTATCCGATCGAATTAAAAATAAAAAACGAGTGGAGCCAAAATGAAAAAAAAATTCGAAGGCCGCCGCGACGCAGGTCCGGCTCCTCGAGCTGAGGGCGAGGCCGCTCTTTTCGATGCGTTCCTTGGCGATGGCCTCGGCCGCCAGGGCGGCTGTTTCGCTCTCGTGTCTGTTTCTATTTGGAGTGGCGGTGGAACTTCGAATTCGTTCTGTGTGCCAGTCTTGTCGCGCTCTCGGACGGCGACGTGTTGCCTGACTTTTTTTTTCACTTCTTTGACGGTAGCAGAGCGTCTCTTCTGACTGTAGCACGCTCGGCGCTTTGTGTACTTTGAGGGGAGGAAGCACATTGTACATACGGCGGCGTACTGGAAAGGAGGTATAGGGGGGAGGGGGGTGAAGACGGCCTTTGCGACGGGGCCCAGGGCGTCGAAACAGTTCCCCTTTCTGTCTTTCCTCCGCGTCCGCCGTTTCGTGTTTGACGTGGCTCGACGTCCACGACTTTCTTTACCCGTTATTGAATTGGTCAAAAACTGGCGCTGCAGTGGCGGTGCCGGTGGAGGCCCGGCAGCAACACGCTCGGCCGACTCCGATGAAAAGACTTTCTCATTAATTCCTGCCAGTTCCGAGTGAAAACAAAGTTGCGGCCTTTATGACTTCATGGGAAGGAACATGCGCCGCGCCGCCGCGCTGATGTTTCCGCCGTCCTGACGCTACACGCCGGGTCGGGCTGGGACCGCGAAATGAGAGGAAATCCCCGCTCCCCGACGATCTGCTGTTGTCTTTTGTTTGTCGATCATTTTGCTCGAATACTTCTATGTCTAAGAATGTGGGTGCCTATTGTTTAGGTGGGATACCAATTTTACAGCGAAGCTCTTAGCCTCTAGATGGTCGAGATTTCTCGAGGCGTCGTCCTCACGAAAAAAAAGAGAAAACTTTCAGCGGTTGGAGCGAAAAGTGCATATATTCTTTGGTATCACGCATAAATCATACAGCACAGGAATCGTTGAAATAAAGAGCAAGCACAAAACAAACGTACAAACCACATAAGTGATGATAAGGCGCTCGTGCTAACAATTAAAAGAACGTAGCGCTCCCCGCATACGTTTCCTGGTAACGTTGCCGCGGCGACGGCAGCTTGCGACATGAGGTGTGACGTCACTAGCCTTTCATATATATACAAGATAACCAGCCTACTAACTAATTTCCTTGTTGCTGCAGCACCGCTATGGGTAGGTAACGCATAGTTAGGACTCCAGAGGAACAGCATGAATACGGGGAGCGGCAAAGGAAAAAGAAATGGCAATACGACCAGCGGCAGCCTGCTGCGGCTGGTCGTATTGCCGTGGAAATGCCGCATAGGTGAAGTCCGCAGGCGCACATTCTCCTGTGGCTGAACAATGCGCCGGAGGAGGAATTCATCAATAAAGCATTGCAAACCCACTTCAGCAATTGTAGTGGTTGTTCTCAACAGCTTCATTGGAGATCCACTCTCGCAGGGCCGGGATGGTGAGTATTTTTTTTTTTTTGATGAGCTTCGCCAGGATAATTTTTTTTTTCAGCGCTTAGCAGACGATGTTCAAGCTTCGGCGGAGAAAACGAACGCTTTGAAACTACGCTACTGTTTAAAAACACCCTTTGGGTAATGACGTTCTAGTTAGATGACTTTGTGTTGATCCGTGAGCAGCAATTACATGGGACGCATTTGCCAGCTATTTTCAACGCAACTATTTCCAGTCAGGCTACGCCTAAGATATAGTCACACTTGAAATTCGTTTGATCTTTACAACTTTCTAAAACGCAATTAATTCATGAAATAAGCATGGACACATATGCGGCGTGCAAGAGATACGCCGACGCCGCGCCAAAAGTGTGCCATGGCCCTGTATTCCACCTTATGGCCGCTTCAGATAATAAAACTGGGAAATGGGATAGCAACACGCACCACCAACCGCAACAGCTTTCTTTCCGTCAAGGTTGCACTTGCACTTTCCGTTGCTGAACCTCAATATTGCTTAGCGTTCGAGACACGACCCAATGCCCTCTACCATGTGCACTATTTTAGCAGCTTGTTCAAGAACTCGATCTAGGGAAAAGATGCAGCAGCAATCATTTCTGGTCTCTACAGGGCAGCGACACAACGTGGAAGCCTATATTTAGCTGCCTGTCATGTACACCCTCTTCTTCCTTTCCATGCCTTCATTTCTCCTCTAAACCCTCTTTCTCACTTCACAAGCAGTAACAGGCTGTGCTTAACGTAAAAAAAAAAACAAAGGAAAAAACAAGAAAGTAAAAAAGAAAAGAAAATATCGACGACATCGCGCCCTGCGAAGGTGGATGAAAGCTTGTGGTAAAGGCATCACTCATTGTCACTTAGCCCATTAAGGCCCAAGAAAGAAATCTACCCGTTACATTTTGTTGATTTTTCGTGTCAGACGATCTTTTCACACTGTAAATACATTGTGAAAGTTTTGTGAGTGGTGCCTCATTCTTTGAAACGCTACGATAGTGTACTTTATGAAGTAAGCTTGGCCTTTATGGGAGCACAACCTGATGTAGGTTATGAAATGCATATGCTATATCTTGGAGTTTCCAAAAAAAAGGCTTACAGCGAAGAGTCAAAGGAAATTTTGCGCAAGCCCGCATAGCCTTTAGCATTTTAATGGAAATTATTGTTTGTTATGGAAGTGTTCTTACTTATCAAGTGTGTAACATGACTTTATCGAGTAACAAGGAAGGGCTTTGCTGTTGCTTTCAGAGGCGTGCGCAACGCAAGTATATTATTGACGCTGATCTAGACGCGCTAATTGGCGATGAATACAGGCATTCAAAACTAAAGCATTCAGCATTTGGTTCAGTGGTAATTTAAACATTCAAGAGACTGGTGACATCGCCTCCAATGACAGTCGGTTCTTGCATTACAACCCTGTTGTATGATTGCTAGGTGCCATTTTCGTTAGAATTTTCTGTCATTTCAAGAGGTTGGGTCTACGTCTGGTTCACCAATCTTGGTTGCGCTACTTTTATTGCATGACTCATCTCGACTGGCATAGGAATATACGTAGTCCTTGTTGTTTTCTGTTCCCTCCCAATCATGTTCCAATCTGTAATAAAGGGTTCATGAATCATCTTTCTTTTTAAATATTCTTCATATGATATCTAAATTGTTTCTGTTTATCTAATTATGCTCTAACACTGCTCGCTATTTTATTGACAGAGAAGACAACAGTATCGATCGTCATCTTTGTCGGCAGCAAGAAAGGAACCAGGAGGAATAATAGCAATGTTGATGTAATTCTAAATACATTTCTTTCCTGCAACAATCTCTGAAGTTCCTGCAGCGACCAAAAATTATTTTGACATGTAAAATGAATACAGGTACAACCGTCGTATGAACACAGGTAAAAAACCATCGTGTGTGCTTCGAGATCAAGCACAACCCTCTAGCATACACATAGATTCAGCGTACTTTAGGAAGTGCGCCTGCATTCATTTCCTTGCGATGGTATAAATAGGTAATGTATACGAAATGTCATGCGTTCATCGTCACTGTCATGCGTCCTTCTTTTCTAAAACTTACCCAAAAACTTCTGCTTCGAGAAGCGTATGCTATGCTTGACAGAAAATAAATAAGCTGCATGTATAGCAGCACCTGCTATGTTGAGCACTTTTCCAAGTTTGCCGATGAATAGATCGAACACATCATGCGGCTGACAAAAAACCACAATGCGGTCGTTTTCACTGGCCCCTTCTTAGCAAAATGACGTACCTAGGAACACTGTGTGTTATGTCTTTAATTATTTACAAATGAAAACGGTACTGTACTTTTAAAAGTAAGCTGGGTGCTAATGACTTAGTAACGACGGTCACAATGGCTTTGTGGTCGGTATTATATACTCCGGTCGGCATACTCGTAACTGTAAACACATTCTTCAATAATGTCAAACCGATGCACCCACGGCTCTGGCTGGTCGGTTGGGCCGGATCGGTGCGGCACCGCAAGCGATATGTCTGCAACGCGAAACGCACAAACCACTCCCTTTTCGGTCCCGACACATCCACATTGAGATCACCGAAAACGATCACAGGGGAAGTGTCATCGCAACTAACCCACGCAGAGCGAGTAGCCATGAACCTTACGGGGCTATGAGCCATTGCATTTTTTGCTTGCTTACGGGGTATCAGACACTGATGATGATAGTTTTCGAAATGCTGTTCTGTATGTTGTCTGCGTGATTGGAGAGAATGCAAGCACTGTTCCCTTCACTTTGCTGAGCGCTTGCAGTCTCTGCCTTACGGGGCTGTGAGCCATGGCATTTTTTGCTTGCTTACGGTGGTATGAGTCATTGATGATGATAGTGTTTGTGTGCGGCCACGAAAATTCCATGGTACCCTAGCTGTGCCTATACAGCTCCGCTGTAAAACAGGATGAAAGTTAATCGTCTGCATATCTTGTGTATCAAATCAACAACTTGTTTTCTGAGCGCCCATCATTGGAAGTGCTCAGAATTTACGCTCAGCATTTAACTGCTACAGGAGCCGTAGGTTCAAGGTGCACGCTTTAAGCACTTCTTGCATTAATTGTTTGTTGTTGCTAATATTGGACATGAATTAAACATATAGAAAACATTGCGACAGATAGACATGCAACGGAGCGTTGCTGCAAGAGCTTTATTTAGTGATTTTTTTTTATTTTGGTCGTTCTTGCCATTATTCACGACCACACCTCAGCTGCTTTCACCTGCGTGCACATACACAAAGGGTAATATTTCGCCTTGATGGCTGGAAGGTATTCCATCAGCACGCACGCACGCACGCACGCACGCACGCACGCACGCACGCACGCACGCAAACACACACACACACACACACACACACACACACACACACACACACACACACACACACACACACACACACACACACACACACACACACACACACACACACACACACACACACACACGCACGCACGCACGCACGCACGCACGCACAAAGCTCTTCAGCGCTCAGAGTGAGGAGCGATATCTAGCGCTGTTCAGATTACATTTAGCACGGTTTAGCTGCTTGAGGAAATAGGCCACCAAAAGGTTTTCGCGTATAAAAGGTAGGTATGCAGCAAGTGTTTATCGTTCGTTCAATTTAAGCTATCGCTATGTGCATACAACGTGCAATTTATTTGCGTGTACTTACATTATTTGCCTTGTCAGTGCGTGGACATGGCCTGCAAGGAAAATTTTATCCCAGCTCTGCTTATCTTTTTTGTGCGGTTCAGTGACTGAATATTAAATAAGAGGAAGCTATGAGACAAAGAACCATGAAAGGAACGCCACGCTTGAGTACCGTTCAAAGCACCATAGAGTATCCTTTCAATGTGCCGTACCATCGCTTTGTTGCTGCTATCACCACTACAGTTCAGCCGAACTGTGGTGTGAGAGCGGTTTTATGCGTATACCTGACGTTTATTGAAATAATAGCGTTATATAAGTACTGAATGTGGAGTATTGATTAACTTTGGTGCCTTCCACAGTGATGGTTTTTTTGCTTAAACCAAACCAGGCATGTGTACTAGAAAGGATATTCAATATATCTCAAATATTTTCAGATGCTGATAGCTTGTAAAAGTCTGCATGACACGTGCACAGTAGGGTTATAGTGTTGCTAATACTATATGGTAGATTTCCTTATTTATCAACTGGGAGTATCGGAACGATATGCAAAGAAAGAATCTTGCTTCAAGAATCTTGCTTAGTCACTGTTGATGGTGCAAATAGAAAGTTGCTATCTTGCGCATATAAACCATATTGATTATGTTATTATGTATTGTTTTCTTTCTCATTGTGTACCTTTAAAACGAACAACCACTAATGTTGTACGCCAGACCAAATTGCTCCCTCCGTAAGAGGAAATGATCAGCTTAAGGTGGAGAGAAGAATGAGGAGAGTGAAAGCAAATAATGCCTTTGTTGACGTCCCCGTTGAAGAGGTGCGACCAGCGACAAATGCCTTCATGACGATGACGAAATGAGGTATAATAATAATAATAATAATAATAATAATAATAATAATAATAATAATAATAATAATAATAATAATAATAATAATAATAATAATAATAATAATAATTAGATATGGAAGCATACAAGCACACAAAGGAAACAGGGAGAGAACAAGCTGACAACTGCCACCGAGAGGGGCACAACGGCTGCCTACTCTTTCGGAAGGAGGGAATGAAAAAGAGAAGAGGAGAACGAGATAGGAAACAAGAAATAGGAAAGAAAATAGGAAATAAACAAATGACCGAGACACGAACAAAAGAAAGTAGGAACGCACACGCACGCACGCACGCACGCACGCACGCACACACACACACACACACACACACACACACACAGGCAATAACGTGAATACGAACAAGGAGCAAATAAGGAAGAGCAGCACATGGGAATTACAACGCGGAACACAGATGCAATTTCAATCTACCTCTTGAAATTCACATGCGTAATAAAGTTCCGCGACATTGTTGCACATTAGGCATTAAAGCTTTCTGCAAAACAATTCTACGCCTTGATTCGCTTGCACCACGAGAAGCCAGAAAAGTCATTCGCGAAACGTATGGTCCGAACAAGCTAATGAAAACGAAAAAATTTTAAGAGTAAGTTTAGCGACAATTGCTGGGACAGGGCTGCTTCGAGCGAAGAGCAGGCGTCGAGCAGTGGCCGCGTTACCGAGAGGATGTTTCACGGGCGAAACACGGCGCGAATAGGCGAAAAACGGTTTCCACCAGCCAACGCTGCCGCGGGCGACAGCGGGGCCCCACGATAGCGGCCACTGATGCTGAGAGAGCGACGAGGAAATGTCGCGCGCCGACTTGGTGGCCGAGCCGCGCAAGATGGATGACCAGCGCTGATTGCTTGGTGGCGCCCCCGTGTCAGCGACACGGCAGCGCACTGGGATGCTGCTGTCCGGTGGCTGGTGATGCATCAGCGGTCGCGACCGCCGATGCCTGCTGGCCAGCACAGACATGCCGCGGCGAGGTGTTACGCTTGCTTTGTCGCCGTGCCCATAATAAGCACACACCGAGGCACGCCCAGCCGCGGCTGTCGATGTGTACGTCTTTTTTCCTGCGCTGCCTTCCGTGCCGGTACAAGTGAGAACTGTACTCTCTCTGTTTACCCAAAGACGTAACAGGAACCGAGCATCCTTCTGGCAACCATTCCGGAGAAGACTAAAGAGGAGCATACGTAGCGGCTGGAAATGTTTCGGTTACTTGCTTGGCGGCACAAACGTCGTGATTGACCGTGTTCGCCGCAGCGTTGTGATCAGTCCCCCAGATCTAGGTCGTTACCTGAGGAATCAATATAAGAAGTAGACTTGTACGAGTATCGCTTTTAATTCCTTTACTTTGCTTTAGTGTGTCTTTAGTCAAAGTTGTTGCATCGCAACGTGAGAAGCTGGTGTGCAGTTTCAACAGTAACAAAGGGTCCAAGGTACGCAGCCGGTATTTAAGATACGCTCGGAGGTCTACAGAAGGCTTGCATCGCGATATAATGTAACCAAGCAAAGGACATTCCAGCGCCCGTCATGCCCATAGAAATTTGTACCGTCATTGAAACCAAGGCGGCATTCTGTAACTATTCTTTTCATTTTCCACTCTTTTCGCTCATCGTGATTGGTTCGCACGAAGCCGTGCTTCCGCCATTCCTGAGGTAGGCCATTCGGTGAGAAGGAAATGACAGAAATGAAGAAATGAGCAGGATCTGAGGAAAAGAATCCGCGCAAAATGCAGGTGCTCGTCTGCCTACGTGGGCACGCAGACGGGCAGTCTTCTCGGCGAAGTCGTAGCCGACGAAGCCATAATGTACCGGGAGCCACAGAAAGATGATGTCCTGCTCCTATCGCAGGGCATGATAAAGTATTTCTCTTATTTCGAATAACAACTGCTCGCCTGTTTTGTGAGTTAAGGCAGACTGACGGCTCTGAAGTATTGCTTTAAAGTCACAAAACATGACCGATTTCAGTTCTCGTTCAGCGGTAACTTAGTTTGCAGCGCCACGAAGGTCTGAACGTTCTATTGTCGTGGGTGTTGTTATGTGTTATCAGCGATGGTTTCTATGCTCGATGACATCCTCACCTTCGCAGTAGTAAGTGAATTGTGTTAAGCGATTAGTTTATCAGGCTTTTCCCTGTGATCTTTGTTTTCCCCTTTCCCGTTCCCCCGGTGTAGGGTAGCCAACCGGACGTTATTCTGGTTAACCTCCCTGCCTTCTACTTTTCCCTTCCCTCCTCCCTCCTCCTTCACAGTAGATATCACTTCGCTCTAAATGAACGATTGGTGTTGTTACTGCAAAGCTACACCGGGAACATGACGGCCTTCGTCATGGAGTGCCTCGTAACAATTTGGACAACCTAGAGTTTTCTTGCACTTACCGAGGTCTGCATTTGGGTCCTGCGCTTGGAAATTTCGTTTGCATTTACCACTCAGCTGCGTGACGAAGGTGCAGCTCTTGACAGGATTAGCCTGCTGCTCGCGCGCCGCGCTGTCTTCCTCGGTCGACTTGTGAATGCGACTCATCGCCAGAGATTTTTCTCGCGTGATGAATGCGAGGGGCAGAACGGTTTCGCGTTTTCTTTTTGACGTGTAAGTTCCTTCGATGTATTCACTGTAACGCCCCGTTCGGTGCATTTTGTACTTGAGCTCCAAGAACTATGCCTAAAAGAGCCCTGAAGCGCTGGCGAAAGACTACAAAACCTTAAACGGGGCATCAACGACGACGTAAAGAAAGACCAGTGCAGTACTTTTGCGGCAAATGGAGAAAATCCCATTGTGGAGCTGGCAAAAGCTGATCGGCGAGCAGCCTCTCGAAAGATATTCTGCTGCATCTGAGTGGCTTTAGGGAAGCAATTTATGTGCCTTGCTTTTCCTCCCTCTTTGGTCGGCTGTGAAGTGCCTATTGCAGGCACTTTGATTTTTTCCCTCTTTTTTGTGCGGGAAAAATAGGAGAGCCTTTAGGCTGCGATTACAGACTCAACTCTAAATGCGCTCTCTATGTCGGGCCTCATTTAGCGTTCTCCTCCTTTTATCTCTGACAAATGATGCCGCCGTAATGATATACCACTTCACTTGCTTTTGTAAGCCTCGCATTTTTTTCTTTGCGCAGACTTGCTCCGCTGATATGTTTCTGTTTGGAGCAGCAAACGACGCTCGACATGTGTACGTTTTTTTTTTAAGTTGGAAAAATGGTGGGTTTAATGAAATCAGCCCCGTCGGGCCTCGCTTTCGCGTGGCCCCCCTGCACGAGTTATACAACTCCCAACAAATGTCGTGGCACAGACTCTCTCGGGCTCCGTGCGAGCCGTAATGGTTGCCTCGGAAATATTAACAGAAACAAAGAGGTAAGAAAAAAAAAAAACATGGTTCTGACGAAAGCTCTTATTCCACAACCCCTGGTTCCGGCAACATGCCAAGCCTTGAGTGTTATTGCCGGCTGCAAACAGATATATGACGTTGCATAGCAAGCCGGAAACTGCTTTTACCGTACCGCTGTTGCAATGAAAGAAAACGAGAGAGAGAGAGAGAGAGAGAGAGAGAGAGAGAGAGAGAGAGAGAGAGAGAGAGAGCGGGTGAGTGAGTGAGGGAGAAATAAAAACGCAGCAGCCGCAAAGTGGAGGCTCTGACGCACTTGTAGGCTCTGGTTCTTGCTTCTGACTATACCGGATGAAAATCATCCGAGAAGGTTTCCGGTCTTTTCATCCTTCCACTAATTAAGGATCCTCATGCACTTAGTGAAAGACACTAATGCGATGGAAACTAAATTTGTAAGCAATTTTCCTTCGCTTTAAGTGCCCATATTTTCGGAGAAATGTCAGTTTCTTATAAGAATCTATACATAAAGATTTATTTGTGCGATGTGCAAGAAGCGCCAAAGACGACATAAAGCAAAAGACAAAATGCCGATGTTCATAATTTCTGTAATTATTGCACACATAACAGTAGTAGACATCTGATCGACGCGGTGGGCGATCAAGATACTCCTCCCCGCTAGACAACTTTTTGATAAAGGGACTTGCGTACATCAGGGCCACAACTGCTTTCCTTGGCAGGGTTTATACAGCCTCCTCTTCCTCGAGGACGAGAAGCCTAAACGCGTCGGAAAGAGCAACACGAGGCTGGTTAAGGGAGTTGGAAATTATCAAAAGGAAAGTTAACTTTTGATATTGAAGTTAAGAAAGGGTGCTTCTTTAGTCATTGTGGCAGGCTCATTTGAACGACAAAGCGAACAGTTACATAAAAAGGAACCCCCCCCCAAAAAAAAAAAAAAATGAATGAAAGGAAGAAAGAACGAAATCATCACGCGTAAGAAGGAGCGGTACATCTGGTATGTTAGGTTTGACAGAGAAAATAAAGCAGGTAGCAATAGGTGTTCGACAACCGGTAAAGAAAAAAAAACGAAGTCCCCTTGTCCAAACATTAGTTCCGAGCTGAGAGTACATTTGTTCGCCCACTGTTCATCAATCAAAGTCTCCATATTGATGTGACTCCTTCGTTTTGAATGGTTCACAGTGGACTTCGTACAGCTGGAGAGGATTATGTTAAATGGACATCGGGTGAGAGGCTGAGGCAGAAAGGAGGGGGATGGGAGCATTGAACAAGAGAAATGTATGGTAAAATTCCCATGAAGCATACAGTAGAGTTAATACGTCATGTATCACTCAAATGCTATACAGTAACGTTAGAAAGCGAACAACATGAAAAGAAATAAAAAGAAAGATACGATGCAGAAATGGTAAGGTATTGAAGCAGAGATCACAAACGCGCGGACAGTGGTCCGTGTGGTGCTGGGGGTTTCATAGGGGACCCTCGTTGTTCACCTGGATATGTCTCTCGTCATGTGCTTTCTTAGTTCCGCATTACTCTCACACAAACTGCGGCGTGGCAGTACAAAACGGGTCTTTCTGCATCACCTTCGTACGTGTTCCGGTCTGAACTATTGCGATGTTACGAACTGGTTGGATTGCCATGAACTTGACACAGGATTAAATACTTTTCTGTACAGTGCTTATGGCAGAGCGTCACTCTGACATTTGCGAAGATCGGTACCTTAGAACACGAAATATGTAATGGATGGGTGACTCAGCTCCTCGTAATCTGTCCTTTTTTTAATAAATGAAAGAGTTCAATAACGAATAGTGAAGTGCGTAGGCGGGTTGGCATTACTGAAGAAACGAATGGTGCACAGTGTGCAAACTTGTGCAATGATTTGAGTCTTGTGAATCTGTCTCGCGTCTTGATTTTAGCTGGTGATGGAGCGTATACGTAACTGGTCAAAGGCACTACAAATTCTTTGCTGCACCATAAAATACAACAAAGATGGCACGACCGTAGAAATTTTGGGAGAATAAATTAGTTTTCATTGTATTTTTTTATAATTTCGATGAATTCACTACGTTTTTCACAGTGCTAGATTATGTGTCACCCGTGGACCATCAACGCACTTCGTCACAAATTTTGAAGGCTTATTTGTTGAGACTGTGCTTAGTACATCGTTTCTGCTAAATTCATATTACTTAATTATTGCTCGCGGCTTTAATTACACAGTTGGGACATGGTTCTACAGCGAATAATTACAAATCTGATAAGCGACGTAAATTTTGTTTATTAGCTAACGCCTTTCCGCAGTTTGCCTTGGAAGTAGCGTCCGCCTCCTCAATTCGCCTAAGTGATGTGAAAACTGCAATATATACCTCGTGAGAATTTTAATTATTCTATTTCAATTTCATTTTCATTTCATTTCATTTTATTTCCTTAAAGGCCCCATTGAAGGGGTATTACATAAGGGGTGGGTATATACATAAAAAGATTGAAGGCCATATTTTTATTACAGGGTAAGATAATTTGTTACGGTGTTTAAAAATGTGCTAGGACGGGTTATGACTGGGATTTCGTTGGAAAAGCCGTTCCAGTCTGTTGCTGCAGGAAAAAAGAATGAAGACGAAAAAGTGACAGTGCGTGTACGTGGGCGCGCGACTTGTGGGGGGTGACCGGTGCGGCTGGATATGCGTGCCGGGGGGAGAATGTATGGTGCTTTGCCAAGTGAGCTGTAAAAGAACTTGTGAAAAAGACAAAGACTAGCAATACGGCGGCGAGATGCAAGCAATGATAAGCCGGATTCTGTTTTTAGTGCCGATATACTGATGTTGTAGGAACACTCAGAATGAATAAATCGTGCAGCTCGATTTTGAAGCGATTCCAGTTGATTGATGAGATATACTTGACGAGGGTTCCAAATGGGGGATGCATATTCTAATTTCGCCCTGACGAGAGACTGATAGGCTAGTAATTTTACATGCTGGGGGGCGTGGCGCAAGGGGCGTTTTAAAAACCCGAGTGTTTTGTTAGCAGATGAAATGACGTTCATAATGTGCGTTTCCCAGTTTAAATCACTACAAAAGGTTACTCCGAGATATTTTTAGGAGCGAACTAATTCAAGGTTCACGTCAGCAATTTAGTACGAGAAAACAAGTGGATTTCTGCGGCGGTGGAAGGATACAGTCTTACATTTGTTAGGGTTTAGTTCCATTAGCCAAAGGTTACACCATTCCTGAACACTTCGCAGGTCGTTTTGAAGGGACGTGTTATCGGAAACGCTGTTAATTTTACGATAAATTATACAATCGTCTGCAAACATACGGATGTTAGAAGATACATGCATTGGTAGGTCATTAATGTAAATTAGAAATAGTAGTGGACCAAGGACTGACCCTTGGGGTACGCCTGAGGTTACAGGGGTAGAGTTAGATGCTTGATTGTTGACAAAGACTGATTGTGAACGGTTACTTGAGAATTCTTTAATCCATGCTAAGATATTGGTAATCAGATGCAATGCGTTTAAATCAGTCATGCGTTTACTTAAATCTCATAGGGTTTTGTCTGTTGTTAGTAGCTTGCTTTTTAGGACTAGTACTTCGGTAATAAGTTTTGACTGGCCAGAAGCTAGCTTTCCTAATTCAGACATTACGTCTTCAATACCGGGAGGGCCAGGGTTAGTTTCTGTATCTCCCGACAAAAGCAACGAAGACCGTATGACATGAACACATTCGATAACAATTGTAGCGCAGCACCATGGGCTCGGTAGCTGTATTAGGAAGTAGTTGCTGGATGTTTTCCCGAAAGAATGATACGTTCTACTGACCTGCATGGCGAAATACAGCGGATTAGTGGTCTGCGCTGAAGCACAGCCACCGAGCCCACAGAGCGCGGGGGATGACAGGGCCGGCTTTATAGCTGACGTAGGGGACGATGTTGCTGACGATGGCGCCTTCCATGGTGAATGAGGATCCAAAGAAGGTAGCGATGGCGCTGTTTTGCATGATGAATCGGTCGTGGCGGGAGCAGGCAAGGGGCCCGCGCCGGGCGTGCTGGGCCGGATTTCTGGGATGGCTGTGGCTTGGGGAAAGACCAGAATTGCGGGCAATAGAAGTCCGGCGACGAAACCGTGCACCTGCATGGCGAAATACAGCGGATTAGTGGTCTGCGCTGAAGCGCTGGCCACCGAGCCCACCAATAGATAATGCAATAGATAATCCGGTATCGACAAGTGAACTCTAAATCAGACTCGTTGTGAGTACAGCACCTTCTAGCAAGCAATTTTCGCGAGAAGCTACAATACAGAGGACCATGGCGCGCGAAACCGGAGGCGATCGAGCGCCTATATGCCTCAGGGACGGCGACCACAATTTTCCCGCCTTCATATCCAACTCAGTGAATTCTATCGTGCCCCATGTCGATCGGGCGCCTCTTCGTAACACCACAGTGTTGCCAGCATTCCACCAAGAAATAACAATTTCTTCTAGCTGTAAGCTGTGCACGAATACGCGGGCACACTCAGGTCTGGAAGCTTACTTCACCGATCGGAAGGCAGCGAGGTGACGCCACCGCTCTCGGCCCGCACACCCAATCACAGTGCGCCCTCATTGCGCATCCCACGCACGTCGACATCGTGGTTGTCGAGCTCAGTAAGCTGTGTTCCGGTCAACCTCGCAGCAGCTACGGCAAAACAACAATGAAGAAGTTAAAAAAAGGTAAGAAAAGTAAACCACCACTACAGGTGTAATATTGCGTGATAGTTCTGACGTGGGCGAAAGGGTAGCCCTAATGGCCGCCAGTGGCTCCCCCATGTGTGCGCGCAAGGCTCTTCGTCGGTAGAGTTTTTTCCACCGTCGATTTTTCAGTGAAGAAGACGAAGCAAGCAAAAAAAAAAGGGGGGGGGAAGGGGGAGGGGACTGCACAGCAATATGGAGAAGAGTTCGGAGGAGAAGGCCCGGAAGAAGTCCTGTTTACGTTTCTCGTTATGAGTCGGCATTTTTTATTTTCTTATATATTTACCTTTCCTTCGGGGCCGCCGCAGCACAAAGTGCCTTTGTGCGAAGATCCCATTACTGTTTACAGCCATAGGCATGGTCGAGCAATAACCATATCTCTGGAAGAGGACGTGAGAAACGTGGGCGATGGTCTCCGCCGGTTTATCCGCAAAGCCACTCTTCCGCTGCCCCCGTGCGGTCGCGCTTCCGCTCGGCCTTTACTGCAGAAGAAGTGCGGCCGGTGCTCTGCCGTTTGCATTGCGCCCAGGTTACGGAAAGGAGAGAGAGAGAGAGAGAGAGAGAGAGAGAGAAAAGAAAAAAAGAACGACGCTGGGGGCAACTTTTAGTCGGCTTTGTTCTTTTTAAAAGGCACGGAAAAGCAACAAACGGCTTGCGCACGGGTAATTGAGCGATGCTCAAAGGTGAGCTCCCTCTCCACTCTCGCTGAAACCGATTAAAAGAAATTCCTTGCCATTCAAGGTCATGTTACGCAAAGAAACAAGAAGAAATTTAGAGCAACGACAATATAAGCCCGAACGTTGTGATTGAACGCCTGAATGAATGCGCCAAAAAAAAAAAAAAAACTAATATTTTCCGGGGTTATATTCTTAGGACAGGGTTTTTGAACGATGTGCACTAAAACTGATCTAATATAGCAGCGCACTTCTATACAAGGACGCAACTGAGTGAACGAACACGAGCGATGTGTAAAGAACACAGGGCTCGTGTTTGTTCACTGTGTTAGGTCCTTATGTCGAAGTGCGCTGCCATATTAGATAATGATTAATCAACTAGCCCACCAGTATGACTAACACTGAAACTAAGGTGTGGCTAAATTACACGCCGTACGAGGAGCACGTAGCGAGGAGATTTCAGTTATGTAAAAACAAATAACGACAATTGGCGGGAAAAAACAAAAGCAGAAACTGAAATCACTAACTGGACATGTCAAGCATGGTGAATAAAACTGCTAGTTTTAACGGACGCTCAACCTCTCGAAGTCCGCTACAGGGGATGCGAACTACGAAATATAGACAGCGTAAGCAAGCCTTACGCTGTTTCTTGTCTGGTTTCAACACATTTGTACTGGTGCCTAACAAACATTTCCCTATTGTTGGACAATGATGCTGCCCCGAACGAAAGGATAGACTACTGAAGTAAACTAAAATGATCGCGTGCACTGAGAGGAAATGGTGGGAGAGAGGAGAACGCGATGCCGGGTGAGACAGGCGCAGGCTGGGCAAAGCAAAAAGGTAAAAGCTGGGGATGTGGGGGAAGGGAGGGAGGCAGCCGGCACGCCTAGCCGAAAGCAAGGTGGCCCGCGAAACATGAGCAAGAAAAGACGCGTGCAGCGATGTCGCTGGCTCTTGTTAACTTATGGCCACGGCGAGGAACGAGAGTCGGCCCATTAGGTTTAATTGAACAGTAGTGCGCCGGCAGCTAGGTGAGCCTGCGCAGAGGGTGAGCGCTACTCGGACGGAAAGGGGGCGAGGAGGGGACAGGTGTAGCGCAGTGCGGCTAACGGGCTTATGAAAGAGAAGCCGCCGAGCCACTTGGGCTACGAGTGCATCGGCAGGGGTGCTGCAAGAAGTCTCGGATGCTGATGGCAGCCTGCGGGCACAAAGAGCAGGGAAAGCAACGATGGCCTAGGGGCGCGGTATTTGTTCGTTGCCGCCAATACTGCCTGCAAGACCGCGGAACACAGGCGGGTACGTGGCGCTGCTACGCGGTGTATATACGCTCACACTTCGAGGCTGGCTAGTGCGGGCATGTCTCATGCGTGTCGCGTTGACGAGGCTGTCGTTCCGGGGCTTCTATAGATGCAGGATAAAGGGAGGAGGGAAAATAAGAGGTTTTTATGGGAGGGGGGTGAAGGTGAACAAGGGCAGAAGAAGGAGAATAAACTACGACTCAATGAAAGAAGTAAGATAAAAGAGCCCGACAGATCCGGACAGTCGATAAGGCGACTAACGACTCAAGTCTAATGGGTTTCGAATTTCGCTGTTTCGTCAGCGCACGTGGAGAAGGCGCCCATTGGAGCAATCTCGAACCAAATCGAGAGCGACGAGAAGAAGAGATAAATAATCGAGTTATACGGGTATCGCGAAGGAAACTTGACTAAGTGATCGACGGATCCTCTTCACGCTATCGATGAGCACTGCAGTGAGCGGTTCCTGCTCAATTGAGTGAAACGGCGCCATGCAAATGGGCTGTTGAGCGACGTTTAGACACACTGCTCTGTTGAAGGTAAAGAATGATGAGTAAAAAAAATTAAAATAAAGCCTTCGACGCTCTGAAACCGTTCGATGCTATGAATGATAAAAGCGGGAAACGGGTCACAAAGAACGTCATGGGGATGGAAAGGCGAGATCGTTTTTCATCATGTACCGTTCATACAGCGCGCACTATCTTCCTTTATATAAATGCGCGAAATCAGAGCCATGAATATTCCCAAATGAGGGCGAAAGAAGAGCACTGTTTTCGCCGGGAGTGATTGCGATATGGTGAGCTTTACGTCCGATCGGATTTGAACCAGCAAGCTTCCTCTTCTAAGGAAGCCTACAAGTAAGCAAAAAAAAAAAAATGCTCGAAAGCTACAGTTATACTATGAGACGCAACTAATGGTGAACACCGGCTTAATTTTGGCCAACTATATTTCTTAAACATGAATTACCACCTAAAAACATAACGTACGGATAAATAGAAGACGACGGGAGGAGCGTCGTCCCGCCATGTTCTATTCCTGCGAACGTTGTGTTTTTAGCCGGCTATTCAAGTTCAATCACGTACTAACTGGCCGAGACTTCGACCTTGTTCCTTGATGTTTCTTTAAAACGTGCCGAATTCTGAGTACGCGGGTGTTTTTTCTGCACTACGTATACGTCGTAACGGGATTGCTGCGGCCGAACATCAGACCTGTGCCCCTCATGCTATGCAATGGAACATCTTAGCCGCTGAGGATCCGTGGCAAATATATGAACTAGAAAGGAAACTTCAGCCAAAGTTAATAGCTAAGGTGACTCCGCACGTACCACCATACAAGCACAACTGAGTCATGGTCAATGTTGCATTACCAAGAGTGCGAAAGCAATGAAAATGCCGTAGTAACTGCCGTCCTGAACTCTGCTTTATTGAGACTTCTTTCTTTCTTTCTTTCTTTCTTTCTTTCTTTCTTTCTTTCTTTCTTTCTTTCTTTCTTTCTTTCTTTCTTTCTTTCTTTCTTTCTTTCTTTCTTTCTTTCTTTCTTTCTTTCTTTCTTTCTCAGTCTTTAGCTACTTCAAATATTGTCTTTTCGCTGAGCAACGTAGTGTCAGTCGCGGGGTTGGTTGCGACATGCTTTTCACTTTAGGGGGTGTCTTCATATGTTTGTAAAACGATTTTGCTTTCCTAGTGGGGTGCTGTCGTAGAGATAAACTCAATAATAGTTCAGTGGCTGAGACCGAAACAGTCCTCTGGCTACGCTCTTTGCTTTATATACTCCAAACTATCTTCGCGTGATGCAGCAGCACTGCGCCCGTTAAGTCATCAATAACAGAGAGACTAAGTGAATAGGGTTGCAGTGCAAATTCTTCTTTTGTAGTTTTTAGCTATAACACCCGAAAACGCTGTTAAAAAGCAAACTTCAGAGGAGAAACGGCTGTTCTATCCACTTAAGATCTCCGCGTAAGAAGCTGTCGAAGTAACAATTGTACACCAAGGAGAAAGACCAGTTGTGGGTGCTGAACCCTGAGTGTTCTTTTTTTTTTGCCGCCGAGGTATATATATATATATATATATATATATATATATATATATATATATATATTCAACGGAGGTCTAGATGTCACGGAGCGATTGATTTCGACGTCACACGCTGTTGATGACATCTGGAGCCGCTGTTTGCAATTGCAAAGCGCGCATGCTCTCACTCACTCACTCACTCACTCACTCACTCACTCACTCACTCACTCACTCACTCACTCACTCACTCACTCACTCACTCACTCACTCACTCACTCACTCACTCACTCACTCACTCACTCACTCGCACCCGTCATGGTGTTGGGCTGCTAAGCACGTGATCGCGGGATCATATCCCTGCCACGGCGGCCGCATTTCGTTGGGGGCGAAATGCGAAAGCACCCGTGTACTTAGATTTAGATGCACGTTAGAGAAGCCCAGGTGGTCCAAATTATTCCGGAGTCCCCCACTACATCGTGCCTCATAATCAGATCGTTGTTCTGGCACGTAAAACCCCATAAGTAAATTTTCAATAAATAAATAAATAAATAAATAAATAAATAAATAAATAAATAAATAAATAAATCATGCACGCACACATACCCAAGCTCGCGCACACAATAACTGAAGCCTGGTAGCAGTTTTAGGCGCCTGTGTTGTCGTTGTTTATTAACAGACGTGAGTCTAACTGAGCCACAGAAGAGCTCAGTTACACCATAAATTTCAAAAATAATCTTCAGCGACTAATAAATTAGAACCGCCATACTCGGTATGCATAATCAAGTAAGGAAGGAAAAAGTGGAGAAGGAGAGGCAGGGAGGTTAACCAGTTTAGCTCAACCGGTTTGCTACCCTACACATGGGAGCGGTATGGGGGATGAAAGAAGGGGAGGAGATAGAGAGAGAGCAAATAGCGCAGCACACACATCGTCAGTTACAGTCCGTCACTCTTGCGTCGTACGTGACATCGCTGTCACAGCCGCTTGTCCAAGCCCGTCTCGTTCAACAACCGAAGTAGTCCCTTCATCGCCTTCAGCTGCGATGTCTTCTGTCAGCGACATGTGAAAATCGTCTCAACTGACTATGGTCTATTGTCAAGGAGCCCCAGAATGGATGTCAAGGACTGTCTCTGAAAATTATATTCAGGAGAGTCGCACAGAATGTGTTCCAGCGTCTCCTCGCAAAGATAGGCATTGCAGAGAGCGTTGTCGGCCATTCCAATGCGAAATGAGTAAGATTTCGTGAAAGCCACCCCGAGCCATAAGCGATAAAGCAGAGTCGCCTCTCTTCGGCGGAGTCCAGTTGGTATATAGAGATGCATGAAAGAGGGCAGGTGGTATTGACGGTTGCTCTGGTTGGTCTGACTGTGTGGTATGCACCATAGAGAGAGCGTGATCTCCTGCGCAAGCACTCGAAGTCTGCTGGCTGCGTCGGACCGTGAAAGTGGTATGGCCTCTTCTTGTGCGTCTTCAAGAGCTGCCCGAGCGGCATTATCGGCGTCTTCGTTTCCTATGACGCCGCAGTGACTTAGCAGCCACTGAAACGTCACGTGGTGTCCTTTCTCATGTGATGTATGGAGTAGGCATCTAATATCGAATACGAGCTGTTCGTATGACCGGCGACGCGGACTGATAGCACAGAGTGTAGGGCTGTCTTCGAGTCACTGAAGATTGACCATTGTCGAGGTGTTTCCCGATTGACCAAACAAAGTGCAGCGCGAAGAGGAGCTAGTTCTGCAGATTTCGATGTCGTTGGGTGGTCAGTCCTAAAGCTGATGGTAACAGCTCTTGCTGGGACAACCACAGCACTGGACGAACACTGGATGTTTGCGGAACCATCAGTATAAATATGTACACTGTCCGCATACCTCTCGTGCAGAAGAAGCAGAGGCAGTTGTTTCAGCAGAGGCGACGGCAGCTCAGACTTATTTCCTGATTCCTGGAACACTGAGATGTACTGTGGGGCTGATAAGGCACCAGGGGGCTATCGATGGTTTAGATACAGCGGTCAAGCCCGAGGGAAGTTTGTCGTTGTACTCGACGATAGTTTTAGAGAATGATGCTTGGTGCCTGTCTGAAGGTAGTGTTGCAAGGTGGTGATAGGGGCACGGGCAAAAGCTCTGATGTGCGTTCTCAGGGTTTCCATCGTAATGTGAGTTAACATTGGATGGTCCGAGTAATTGCAATAGTTGACGTGCATCTGGGCAAACCAAGGCAAACTCTGAGTGCTTGAGCTTTTGCTGCCTGCAGAACACGAATATTTGTCTTGCAAGTAATGTTCAGTACAGCCAGACTAAATCTTAAAAAAACCGAGAAAGAGAGCACTGTGGAGTTTCAGCATTGTGCCTACTGACATTCCCCACGTCTTTCCTGTCAAGTATTTAAACAACTGGGAAGTTGCAGTCAGGCGCCGTTTCATTTAGGCCAAGTGCGGGTTCCAACAGAGGTCTCGCTCAATAATTACGCCAAGAAATCTGTGGGTTCTGACATAGCAAATGGTCCGGCCATTCATTGAGATGACATAAGGCGTCATTAATTTGAGAGTAAATGCCACTAGTGCGCATTTTTCTGGTGAAATGCTGAGACCTTCTTTACACAAGTAGCTCGCTGTCACAGTTGCCGCTCTTTGAAGCCACACACGTATCTGAGGACGTGTAACTGCCGAAGTCCGGATACAGATGTCGTCTGCATATATTGAAATCTTGATGGAAGTTGGCGACTATTCAGCAAGCCCAATAAGAGCGAGGTTGAATAGCGTCGGGCTGAGAGCACCGCCTTGAGGAACGCCCCTGCTGGTATAGCGCCGCGTAGTTGGGCCATCGTCAGTTAACACAAAGAATGATCTTGCAGATAGGTAACTTGCAATCCACAAAAAGACATGACCACGTAGGCCAACCATCGCAAGAGCGTCGAGAATGGCCTCATGTAATACGTTATCGCATGAACCTATCACATCTAAGAATAAAGCTGCACATAAACGCTTACGGGACCTTTCGTGCTGGACATATGAAACGAGGTCAACTACATTGTCGATGGAAGAGCGGTCACGTCGGAAACCAGCCATGGAATTCGGATAAATCCTGTATTGTGCAAGGTACCATTGCAGGCGGCCAAGGATCATCCGTTCCATTATATTTCCTACCCAGTTGGCCAGCGCTATTGGGCGGTAAGAGGTAAGCTCTAGTGGGGATTTGCCCTGCTTCAAGAGTGGCACCAGGTGGCTTACTTTCCATTCGTCAGGAACATTTCCCTCCTGCCATGACCAGATGTAAAGACTCAACAATTCTCTCCGTGCGGATTCTCCGAGATAGCACAAGGTTCGGTATGATATACCATCTGGACCCGAAGATGAAGAGCGGTTCCAGAGAGCTAGTGCCGCCTCGAGCTCCTCCACTGTAAAAGGAAGGTCCATGCGGCAATCACGGGAATGGGGGACGTCACCTCCGGCTGGAGGATCTGGACGAGTCGCTTGGTCTGCGATCCGCACACAAAAGTCTTCTGCGACATCGATGTCTTGCCGCCCTTCGAAAAGCGCAAGCGCATTGAACGGAAAACGCTGTTCCGGAAGGCAACGCAGACCTTGCACCGTTTTTCATATCTGCGACCGTGGCTTGCGGGGGTATAGTGTCTGGCAAAACGTTGTCCAACGTTCCGACACTAATCTATCCATACGACGCGGAATCTTCTTTTGCATCCTCCTGGCTGCCCTAAGGTCATGGATAGATTTTGTACGCCAATATCGACGTTCCGCCCGGCGAAGAAGTGCTCGAAGTTGCTCTAATTCCATGTCGAAGTCGTATTGTGTGGAAGAGATCTTCAACATGCGAGTGGCGTTTTGCATCGTATTTTTAACTGTTTGCTCTAACCCAGAGGGTAGGCCCTCGCGGCAGGCATCTTCCATATTAGATTTGAAGGTGGCCCATTGAATCGTCCGAATGGTATTCCATGGACCAGATCTAGACAAGCCTCTGATGTTTAGATAGGTGGGAATGTGATCACTCCCATGTGCCGAAATATCTGAAAACTACTTCACACATCTGGCGAGACAGTTGGAGACGAAAGCAAGGTTGAGGCGGCAGAAAAGTAGGCCTACCATCGTTCAGGAGGGTAAGGCGAGTTGTAGGCGGTGCTTGCTAATCTTCGTCCTCTTGCATTTGTCGTTGTACTTCTCCATGCTGGATGGTGTGCATTGAAATCTCCTATGATGACCCATGGGGCTGGACAAACACTCAAGATATCCGCTAATATTTTAGTATCAAAATTGCTTGAAGGCGATATATACACGCCTATGAGAGTAAACAGGGGTGCTATAACGTAAAGCTAAACTTTTATATTCCAATTCTGCAATCAGCCTTCCGCGATTGGTCACAAACTTTTTTGGACCACCCCCACTTCGCCTGTCTGTCACGCGCCGTCACGAAAACCGCGATGCCTCTCCATCTGATATGACGTATACACACTGATTATGCATGATTGCACCGAACAAAAGAAAAATTGTTATTTCTGATTCGACGCCTTCTCGCCGTTAGACCTCGAATATTGGTCAAAAGTTTTAGGCCTGCACCCACTTCACCTGCCTGTCACGCAACGTCCCGAAACCGCGACAACTCACTGCGTCAAAGTGACGTGTAAGCGTTAAAGATGCATTAATATGCCGAACAAAACTGAATTTTTTTCTGAATAGCCACAGGCTGCCCCGTTCCGAAAGGAATAAGAGATTGCTGCCGCCGATCGCTCAGGCACTGGCTACTCGCACCTGCCGGAGAGCATGGGTTTATTTGCGTGCAATGAAACATTCTGCGTTGCCGTGTAATGTTTTCCAGAACTTTCGGCACGTTTACGACAACACTCTGCCAACTCTTCTTTGCTGAGCATCCGTTTTAGCGGCGTTCTTAACCTTCCGTTGCATGCCGCCGCGATTTTCGACCAGCCCCCGTAAGCTAAGCAAGGGAAAGCGGACCAATCGCAGACGCCGGCACCACCCTCTTCATCTGGTTATCGATTTTCAGTGCACTGGCTCGGCCCCATCGAATCCCTCTCCACTTGAGCGTGGTCCTCGCCTCTCGTCAGCCAATTAGATAACAGAAGCCGCTTAGTGTAGGTAATGTTATTCGTTTTTAGAGCAAACAAAAATGACCTCCTATAAATGAGATGAGCGTTTGATTGGTCTCTTCAGACAACCCTGCGGGTGACCGCCCGATGCTCGGGTCGGCGGTTTCGCAAATTTGACGTCAGGGACGCTATAACGTAAAACTATTCCAAACTTTTCTATTCCAATTCTGCAATCAGCCCACCGCGTTTTGTCAAACTTTTTTGGACCACCTCCACTTCATCTGTCTGTCACGCGACGTCACGAAAACCGCGATAGCTCCCCGTCTGATATGACGTGTATACTCTGATTATGCATAATTTGACCGAACAAAACAAATATAGTTATTTCTGATTCGACGCCTCTTTGCCATTATACCGCGGCTATTGGTCAGACGTTTTCGGGCTGCCCCCACTTCACCTGCCTCTCACGCGACGTCACAAAACCGCAAAAACTTACCGCGTCAAAGTGACGCGTACGCGTTAAAGATGCATTAATATGCCGAACAAAACTGAATTTTCTTCTGAATAGCCGCAGGCTGCCCCGTTCCGAAAGGAATAAAAGATGGCTGCCGCCGATCGCTCCTGCACTGGCTACACGCACCAGCGGGGGAGTATGGGTTTATTTGCGTATAATAAACATTTTTGCGTGGCCGTGTAACGTTTTAGAGAACTTTCGGCAAGTTTACAACCTCGTTCTGCCAACTCTTCTTTGCTGAGTACGCGTTTTAGCGCCAATCTTAAGCTTCCGTTGCATGCCCGGGAGCGTCGACGAGCCACAGCAAGCTAAGAGAAAGCGGACCAATCGCAGACGCCAGCACCACCCTCTTCTTCCGGTTATCGATATTCAGTGCAGTGGGTCGGCCCCATCGAATATTTCTCCACTTGAGCATGCTCCTCGTCTCTTGTGAGCCAATTAGGTAAGACAAGCCGCTCAGTGCAGGCAATGTTATTCGTTTTTCAAGCAAACAAAGTGACCTACTATGAACAAGGGCAGCATTTGATTGATTGGTTCAGGCAACCCTGCGGGTGACCGCCCGATGCTTCCGTCGGCGCTTACGCAAATTTGACGTCTGGAGATTGGAATAAAAACATACTGGAACAGTTTTACGTTGTAGGGCCCCAACAGTTTGTTCTTTTTAACTGTGATGCATATATATTGGTTGTCGTCGTGGGGCACAGTTGGTTACAAAACATAGGTAAGTTCACGATGAACAAAAACAATGATTTTGCTGCATGCACCATTTCTTGAAGACATGATAACTTCGTACCCTGACAGTCTGATCGGTTTCGACAAGTTGGGCTCACAAATGACGATGAGTGGAAACACATTGGCGTACAGAAAGTGACGAAAATCTGAAAGACGTGATTTTAGCCCTCTGGCGTTCCATTGGATGACGGACGGTGCCTTGACTTCTTTTCGGAACGAGGGGGTATGGGTAGTCACCTTTCTAGTGGAGGGATTCAAGCACTGGGCTTAAGGCGTCAACTGTGCGCCACTGTGCTACAGTTGGCGTACTGCAGAACCGTGGCACCGCAGGTCTCTTCTGCATGAGGTTCAGCGCAACGGGGACACAGTATCGAGTTGGTGCCCACGCCCTTGACGTGTCCTACCCTGAAACACTGATGGCATTGAATCGGCTTCTGGATGAATGGCTGGAACCGGATGTCGGATATGTCCTAATTTAACGTAGGATGGTATACAATCTCCCTTGAAAATTACTTTTACACAGCGCGTATTCCCAAGGCGGCGCACTTGCGTAATGATCGTGCCCTCGTTTGCCGGCTTGATGAGGCTAGGTAGGTCATCATTTGGAATGGCAATGTCAATGTCGTAAATTACACCGGCTATGGATGTATCGTCGATCGGGATCGGCGCATTTTGAGTCCGCCTAGCTCCGTGATATTTTGAAGTTTTCCAAGCGGACTCGCGTTGTACACGTCTATGGCGAGTATATTCTTGTGTGGATTTATTCTGATGTCTTTAATTTGATCCGGCACCGCACATTCCAGAAAAATGGATTGGGCTTGGCTGTTCAGCAATCGTAGGTTGCTTGAGGGTTCTACCGGCATAAAGATGATGACGTGTGGCCAGCGCGCAGGCCTTGCCTTCATAGCCGGTGTGCTCGCAGGAGTTGACGGCGCTGTGTTGACGATTTTTCTCTTCGCCCTCTTACTCCGGACGGGTATGAAGCCGTCGTCGGATGAGTCGTCTTCCGACATTGAGTACAGCTCAGTGTCGTCCGTGTTACTAGGGGCGCCAACTCGCTTCCTTGCGGTTTACGGCCGTGATGACTTCTGGCCAGGGGGGCCTCTGGCATGCTCCGCGTCCATGGCCGCAAGACGGGGAGGCGAGGCACCTCGAAAGGCGAAGATTTCACCAAAAATTCACACAGCACAGGAAGAAGTGTTCTGCCAAGAAGACACTTCGTCGTCTTTTCATGCATAGTCAAAGAGCACAATGTACTCTGCGGGCCAGACAAGAATGCTGCAGTATTTGAGAAACGACGCCAAAAATTGTTCTTTCGCCTAAATAAATGATCCTCTTGCGTAATAAAGTCGGTTCATATGTGCTTCGAGAGTCTAAAATTAGTGCAGGTCCACTAGTCGAGCGCAGATGAAATGCATCTGTACATAAACTTCCTCCTTGAATTGTAGTAGCATTAAAATATGAGAGGCTATGTTGTTCGCCGTAATGGAAGAGCGCATGCATCTGTTATGAGAGTTGTTTCTTTTGGGGAAAAATAAAACATTCACGTTCAACGTAACCTAAAAGCAGGAGCCGCAGCTTTCCGATCTTCTGCATACTTGAACACCATGGCGAGGACTTCGTGACGACTTTGAAGTGACTTTATTTTTCTCGTTGAATCATATATGGCCAGCTGGCTGGAAACAAATCCACAAGTGTGACGAGTCGGCCCCATCTCCTAACCAAGCGGCGTTTGTTTAGTTCTTCCGAACATAACATGTCCGTAAACACTCCTCCATTGGTGCGGAAGATATGACCATAAGGAGCTATTAGTGAGGTAAATATTGAAGAAGTGCTTGCTAAAAAATATAAAAGTATGAGCCACATTATTTGTTTAACAGGCATTGATAATGCAGTGCAACTCGCGCGCAGTTAGAGTCACTCAGTTTGACCTCCTATATACGTAAACGAATTTAACATGCACGCGCTCTGAAGGCATCTGTAGCTGGGACACAAAGGAGTTTTGAACCAGTCGAACCAGTGTGTACGGTGTTCGAGCTAGCTGAGCAGCAGTTCGAAAGGTTTAGGTCGCTCTACAACAGGTACGCCTGTGTGTGTAGACTTTCATGCTTGGTGTTATTTCATTACGCACGAAGCTTCGATAACTTTTATTAGCTCCGAACGAAGCGCGTAATTATGGCAGAGGAGTAGCAATTCGACGCATTGTCGCTCACAGCTGTGCAAGCCGCACGACTAGCTATTTACTAGTTGATGGCATTTGTTGGTCGCACCCGTGGTGGCCATATTACACTGAGGCAGTGTTTAGCATAGTGCCTCTATGCTAAGCGATAACTTTCTAGCACCCGCATCCCTCGCCTCTTCGTTCCTGTTCTGTATCATTTATGGAAAGCAATTTTCTTTGATATTCCAATTTTACATTGAGCACTCCGCTTCACTCCGCTGTCTTCTTTCATTCGCCGCTCGTTCTAGCCATCCGTCAATGGAATCTTCTGCCTGGCACCATTGCATCTGTCATTGATTACGAAGCGTTTGTAACCAGCCTGAAATGTCACCTTGAGCTGTAACCTTCATTCTTCCCCTCTCCTCACTTCATACATGTGTGTATATATATAACGCTACTCTCTGTAACAATTGAATGTTTGTTTATTATTGTTGATATGTATCTTTATATTTGGTTTTTCTCTTCAACATGCTGTTAATGGTGAGCGACTTCTGTACACATCATAGTACTGCGTTGCTTTGTACTAACTGTTGTTCCCCCCCTATGTAATGCCTGCTGGGCCTTTAGGGTATTTGAATAAATTGAATAAATAAACATCCTCCCACACTTTGGTTACGGCTCGAGCCTCGTAGTGCAGCCAGGGGTGGGGGGGGGGGGTGTTATCCATCGAAATTTCCTTTGTGTTCTTAAGAACGTGGAGTCGAGAAAGCCAGACAGACAAATAAGGAGCTTAAGTATAGCCTTAGAGAAATCAAAAGCACCTGTTGGTTAAGCTGGATTCAGAGGCTTGTTTGCTTACTCAGTCCGCGGGTGAGCATGACGTGGCTGAGTGCCGTCGAATGGCGCCACACGTAAGGATGCCGCAGACGAGCGGCAAGCGGCACGATTTGTTCCGGCGCGGCTATACGTTACGCTCGTCTACGGAATGCGAAAGCTATTCGGCCAGTCGCGTGAATGCAGCTTTACCGTCCTCACCAGTCAAATTTTGCTAGCTGCGAAGTGCAATGTAACCAATCAGACATAGATTTGGATATAGTTCCGAAGAAGCGAGACGATGCTGAGCGGTTGGGCAGCAGGGCACAGGGATGGGAGTGAAGACAATAAGTTACTAGAGAGATTATACAGTTTATTCGCCGGATAAAGCGCTTCCGCCGTGGCTCTCGCAGTCAGAATGTCCGAGAAAACTGAATCGTAACATCATTTAGACAAATTCTTAAGGCTAAATTGCAGCACGCTAGAGACTACTACTATAACGACATTCTGACGACATTCCTAAAAGACAACCCATCCAAATTCTGGAAAACGGTTGTTCCTCCCATGTCCAACTCAACTTTTATGGTCATTAACGGACAGTCGTGTTCAAATGCTGTCATGATCTCTGAAGCGTTCAATACACATTTTAAATCAGTTTTTGTTGAAGATAACGGCGTTATCCCTACGTTTCACTGTGGTAGTGCTTCAGCATGTTTTCCAAAACTTCAGATAATGATCAGCGGTGTTCACGGCCTCTTGTTAAATATTGATACTAGTAAAAGTGCAGGACCAGATAACATTCCAAACACGTTTTTAAAGAGATACTCGGAATACTGTGCGCGGTATCTGACTATCACCGTTCAAAAATCTGTCGAATCGCGAACTGTTCCCAGTGTCTGTCTGGAAGGTAGCGCAAGTTGTACCAATACACAAATCTGGCATTAGGCAAACAACTTCCAATTATAGACGAATCTCGTTATTATGTACTTGTTGTAAACTACTAGAACGCATAATTTATAAGCATATTATAGAGTACCTCAACGATAACAACATTCTTTCACATCATCAGCACGGTTTTAGATCGGGTTTCTCCACGCTTACGAAACTGATTGAATTCACTCACGACGTTGCTACTACACTTAACAGTCGTGGCCAGATTGACGCCATGTTTGTTGACTGCGCCAAAGCGTTTGACAAAGTATGTCATGCTAAGTTACTTATAAAGCTTGACACTATATTCAGAGGCATACACGGCAATCACTTGCTTGGATGGCTAAGAGACTACTTGTATCTGCGGTCCCAGTTTGTCTCATTTAATCAGACGCAATGATCTTCAGTCGGTATTTCCTCCGGCGTCCCACAGGGCTCCGTATTGGGACCACTTTTATTCATTATTTACATTAATGATATTGAGAGCGTTGTTACTAACACTGTTGTTAAGCTCCGTTTGTGTGCAGACGACTGTGTCTTGTACTCTAACATCACCAGCGTCAATGCCCAGGAGATGCTGAATAACACGTTCAATGCCTTCTTCAATTGGAACAAGACCTGGCAAATGAAAATCAACTTCGATAAAACGGTATCAATTACCTTTTCGAACAAAATGGAACCCCTGAAATTCGCCTACAGTAATGATGAGAACATTTTGACTTATGTCAGCCAGTTAAAATATCTTGGTGTAATTTTTTCTTCCTACTTAAATGGCACAAACACGTCGACTTCATTTGTTCCAGAGCGCTAAAACGACTTGGATATTTAAAAAGAACACTAAAATCCGCTACCAAGGAATGCAAACTAGCAGCTTACAAATCCCTCGTGAGGCCCACTCTAGAATATGCATCTGTTGTCTGGTCACCTCACTGCGTATCTGATGTGTCAAAGCTTGAGGCTGTACAGAAGAACGCTATTAGATTTATTTATAATCGATACGATCGCAATTTCTCCCCTTCTCTGCATGCTGGCCTGCTATCGCTTGAGCCGTTGGCACATATATGCGCGCGTGTGAGAGGATTATAATTCTGCACAAAATTGTACATGCTTTCTGTCATTGTCGACGTACCTGTGACATTTGTTGGCTCCTCGGCGCGCGTAACGCGAAGAGCCAATCCCTTGAATAGTCTTCCCTTTCGAGCTCACTTAGACAGCTTCAAATTTTCTTTCTTGCCATTTACCATTGAATTGTGGAACAAGCTACATACTCATCTCCGAGAATTGCCACATGAGCGTTTTCTAGACGAAGTTCGTTTACATGTGACATGTTGATTGTATGTTATCTTGATGTACTTACCCACTCCTGCTATGTCTCAAATTTGAGACAGCAGTATTTGTAAATAAATAAATAAATAAATAAATAAATAAATAAATAAATAAATAAATAAATAAATAAATAAATAAAATAAAAAAGTACTTCTTGTGTCCTCAATGTAACCTTTACAAGCTTTTCATATATATTTTCAACCTTCAATCATAGCCCTTGTGTTACGTCCAATGGCCGTTCAATAAACTGGGGTAAAAATTGTCCAAGTATTTCTGTTTGCGTTTTCTTCTGAACCCTTTCTGGCAGGGAAGCGTCTTTTACCTGGGTTTCCCAGCAAGTTTCTGTCAAAGCTTGTACCGCAGCCTGCGTCAACTCTCGAGCAAGTACGGACCAGTAAGGGATGCTTTAACCAGTCCTACGAGAAGAATAAGAAGCATGGAGTGGCTCAATTTTTTTTGTTACAACGGTAGAAACAAACATAGACAATGAAGCCCGAGAAAACACAGAGGAAATTAACCGTTTTCTTTATTGAAATGCATTCTTCTTCTTCTCCTTCTGCTTCTTTTTGTTCTTTTTTTTATTATTATTATTATTATTATTATTATTATTATTATTATTATTATTATTATTATTATTATTATTATTATTATTATTATTATTATTATTATTATTATATTTTTTCGTCAGGACCAACAACATGCCACTAACCCCGGTCAACGCTAGTGCACCTGCGTTGCTGGTTGCTGCGGCTTGCCGCTCAACACAAAAGCGTCTGCTGGCCTCCCCTGCTCACTGTAGTAGTCGCTCCTGGCTGCTGTCTGCGAGGTGGCAACACACGCTAGCAGTTTCAGTGATAGTTACGGCGGGCCTCGGGCGACTTCTGCGCTTCTCCTGGTGAGCGATACTCGTCGTGTTTGTCTCTACAAGAATTCCTTCGATGAACAGTTTTCCCGGACTGCCGGCAGATTTGTAGGCTAGTTTCTCGGCTGGCTGTCTATTCTTTAAATTCGTTTGCTGTATAAAATGGGAAAAGATGAGAGCTAAATTTCTTGTCATAAGGCGCTGCCTACCGATGGAAAAATAATGATACGTGCTGAATGCGAAGTTTCCTTTCATCTCGGACAGACATGCTCTGGAATAGCAGCTAACGCGTTCACTACCGCGGGTCAAGCTATGAGAGATGCGTGGGTGTGTAAAACGCGCCGAAATAACGAGAGACTAAACAGTGGCACATAGTCAGCTGTTGAGGAAAACAGTGGTTCAGAGTCATCTGTGTTGTATGATCTAAGGGAAATCAGGAAAAGTTTGCAGTCTTTGCCGGTTCTACCTAAGAAGGTTGATTCTCTCCTATTGCTGCAGGAAGAGTTCACGGTGGTATCGAAAGCAGTTAGGGAACTTGAACGATGGGTGTCGGTTATGTCTTTTTGTCCGAGAAGTACGACTCTGTTTTGAAAAAGCGGTAGGGTATACATTAACGTCAAACGTCTGATGGTACTGAACTGGAAGGTTTGAAAATAACTGTGTTAACTCAGACAGCAGTAATACAAAAACTAGAAGGAAACCAAAATGAAATTGGGCAATACAGCAGACGAAAGAATCTTGAGAACCACGGTTTGCCAGAGAAACGTAATGAAAGCGTAACACAAACAATCATGCAAATGGCAGCAGAACTGGAACTGTCTAGGTTTTCATATGGCCACATTGAGGTCGTACATCGCTTGAAAATCAAAATCGGGGGTACATCTGTGGTCCTGGTGCGCTTTACAACTGCAGTTTGGAAGGAAAGATGTTTTGAAGTACGGGGAAAGCTGAAGTAACTACGTGAAGGTGTATCATTTACAAAGATCTACTTCAATGATAACTTGAGCAAGGCTAACCGTGATCTCTTATGGAAAGCCATAACGAAGGCGAAAGAGGCGGGTGATGAGTTTTTCTGGACAATAGGAGGCAAGATCTTCGTGAAAAAGAATAAAACAGCGTCTCTTGCTCGAATTGGTCAAAAAGCAGTCCTAGTAAACATTGCCTAGCCAGCATGCCTTTTTCTTTCAGCGAACTACAGGGCTTCAGTTCTTTTGAAACAAAATTTTTATGCACTACTGATCAAAATTTCATCATTGTGAGCGTTAATATTCGAAGTCTGCGTAAATACTATGAAGAGTTTAAATTTCTGGCTGAGTCTGCAGCTGGCTCTGTAGACGTTTTTGTAATAAGAGAAATCAATGTTTCCAAGGCTTGCCTGCATACGTTTACCTTGAAGGGCTTTTCCGAGCATTTTGTTACACGAAGCGGGCGTCTTGGCAGAGGTATTGCTCTCTTTGTAAACGACAACTGTGAAGGTTCTTCTGCTGATGCTTCTTTTGTACATGCTGAATCTATGATGGCCAAAGTTTGTAAGAGGTCATTCTCTGTGCATATCTTATCGATTTATCGACCGCCGTCATGCAGCCTTTCACGATTTCTTGTAGAGCTTGATGAAACTCTGCGGCAGTGCACGTGGAGCTCAGTCGACCAATTCTGTCTGAGCAGAGACTTTAACATAAATGTTTTATGCCCTCAAAAAGTGTCCGTTTGTGATTATCTGTATACGTTCTCCGCTTATGGCCTGGAATGCACAATTGGAGCTCCTACTAGAGCGGAATTAGTTAATAATAGCCTAGTGCTATCCTGCTTGGATCACATAGCGGTCAGAACTCTCAACTGTTCATTTAGGTCATGTACTATTCTACAAAGGTTGGCTGGCCACTGCTTTATAGCATTCCGTTTTGTATTACCATACGCGTCTGGAACGCCGTTGGTCGGGAATTGCATCTGGGCAGCGCAAATGCCTTGTCCCTATAGTTAATCAATCCAAGCTGAATAATGTTATCGTTTCGCTTGACTGGGCATCCTTAACCAAAGAAGATTCGTCGGGCAAATTGTATGAAAGGTTCTGTACGCAACTGAAAAAACGTGAATTACATTGCACACGGCTGGTAGCTATGCCGATAGCAAAGGGTCACTGCTGGATGAACACGAAAATTCTTAATGCCATTTCGTATCGAAATACCTTGTGGAACCACTGCAAAAGAAATCCGAGAAACCAAGCACTGCGATTAGAATGAAAGTCGGCAAGAAATAGAGTTGGTGCTCTTCTTCGTGGCGCCAAGCGCCATAATTCTTTTTTCATAAATTCCAACAATCTTCAAATAATGTAAACAAAAGTTGCTCTTTGGTAAATAATCTCAGAGGAGTAAGTTACAGTTTACTGTTTTCGATTCGTTTCAGCAACCTCCCTCAGCCGCGGCTGATGCTTTGAACAGGCACATTGTAAGAGAGTCCCAAAGAGCTGTCTCTCTATACGCAAGCACTCGGTCGTTACCGCAATCCATATCTGCGTCAGCGTTCCTTCCGAGAATTTCGAGATGTGGTCTGGAAGGAATTGTGTAGTTTCCGTCCTAACAATCCAGCTGGATATGATGGAATATCACCACATATCATCCGAAGGAATCTCGATGCTCTTTCAAATATTATCCTTCATGTACTGAATGGTTTTTTGGAAGGTGACAAAATTCCAGAAAACCTAAAAACTCCAGTTGCTTTACCACTACAAAACTCGGACAAGAAAGATAACATCGAAAACTATCGGCCAATTTCAATCTTGCCGGTTATTCCTCAGGTATTAGAAAAATTTCTTTTCCACACTATGTCTTCTTTGCTTTAGAAATTTTCTATCCTGACTGATCGATAGTTTGGCTTTGTTTTAAGCGTGGTACTGTTGTATTGCATGAAGAGTTTCAGATGAACTGTTTTCGGCATTCAATCAGAATTCTTTCACATTTGCGCTCTCCTCAGATGTAGCGAGAGCGTTTGACACCTTGAACCACCAAATCTTGTTAAGGACATTATATTTTTGTTGTGATTGCGTGGGACTTTTTACAAAATTCTCGAAAATTACTTGAGCAACCGTTTTCAAGTAGTCGCTACCGATGATACGGGCGTTTTAAGTTCTAAGTTGCTGCTGAATGCAAGCTTTACTCAGGGGTCATTTTTATCGCCATTGTTGTTTAACCCCTTCGTTAATGAATTTCCTTTGGCAATTTCCAAATGTTCGGTGTTCCAGTATCCTGACGACACTGTGTTACTGGCAAAATATCTTCCTTACAAAATGTCCACTAAACTGTTGCAAAATGACATGTACAATGCAAAGCTTTGGTTCACTAACAATGTACTTGTTGTCAATGCTGAAAAAAAAAAACACAACTTGGTTGTTTTCGCTTTCTACTTAAGACTACTGTAAGTAATATGCCTCTGTGCTTTCATAAGTCGAACTGTGTTTCTTGTAAATGTGCGCCTATTCCATACGTGGATCGCGTTAAATAATTTGGAATATATTTCGATAGTACATTATCTTGGCGACATCACTAATCACTTATTTGTTCAAAACTGAGCTCAATCGTCTGGCTGTTGTTTATTATAAAAAGCTTTTCGCCCCTGTCTGTAAAAAAACGTTTGTACATGCATTGGTTTAGACTGTCCTGAGATACGGCATTAGTCTTCGTCTTCTGTTCGGATCATTACAGATGTAGGGTAGACAGGATAATAAAGAAATATTCTTAAAAATGTTGCCGACAATGCCCCAATAGTAACAGCTGCCAATATCTTCCGTGAACTTGGTCTGCCAAATTTTCAATCATTGCTCACCGAAACAATTGTAGTCAAATGTTATTGGAATTCCGCACTCAATGTATATATATATATATATATATATATATATATATATATATATATATATATATATATATTTATTTATTTATTTATTTATTTATTTACAATACCCCTAAAGGCCCTCGAAGGAGGGTATTACATAGGGGGGGGGGCGCTACAAGAAAAGCAATATATATATATATATATATATATATATATATATATATATATATATATATATATATATATATATATCGCCAAATAGGAACTTCAAAAACACGTCCGTTATGTGGTTCCCCGTTCAGCCACAAGGTATGGTGCGGCCAGACGCTGTGCACATGTGCCGGACAATTTTAACAAGTTACCGGATGAAATCTTTAACGCGACTTCGAAAAGCACGTTGAAAGGATTATGAAGGAACAATGCTGAAATGAGTTAACTTCCAGAACAGTTTGGCATCGTAATATTTACTTCAATCTCTTTCGTTTAAGTAGACTGACCAAATGTTATCTCTTTCTTGTTTTCCATTCCTTGTCATTCATTTTGTTCTTTGTTCTCCATGTCTCATCAATTTATGTATTTCATTCGTCATATGTATCATGTTCACACAAGCCAACTGAGACTTAGACAGGCCTGCTCGTGTTGTTTTGCACTTTTGGGTGGAAATAAGCATTATTATTATTATTATTATTAATATTATTATTATTATTATCATTATTATTATTCAGCTGCACATATCTACAAACATCACAAAGAGAAAGAAACGCAGGCTAGCAATTGTCTCCTAAAATGGGTAGCACGACCACCCGTTGAAGAGGAGAGAAAAAAAGAGAAACAGAAGAAGGAGGTAAAGGAAGAAAAATAAAAGAGAGAGAAATAAGGAACATATCACACAAACGTACGAAGAGTACCAACGTTACAGACGAGAGTCTAATTCCGTGGTTGAGAAAAAATTCCAATGCCGCATTGTGAGCTTCACATCGAGTTAACGCATGACCTTTCGGAAACACTCAATAAATAAGCGCAGTTCGCGCAAGATTAGGTTGTCGAAACTTGCCCAGCAGCACACAGCGACAGCTGCAGAAAGTTGGACATTCCAACGACAAGTGCTCAACCGTATCGATGGAGTATCCACAAGCGAGGCACCAAGGGCTAGGAACGCGTCCTTGTCAGTGAAGGTGATGTACAGCATTTACACACCTGATTCGCAAGGCCTAGTGCGGCGAGTACGACCATGACCACTGATTGGTGTAGGGTATGATTCCTTGGCTACACGTTCATCAGGGTGTAGGTGTTGGCGTATAAGCAGTCTAGTGTCAAATTTGCATAAATTGTCGTCTATGAAATCAAGGTTGGGCACTGACGCCGCCAAAGCATCAGCGGTCTCGTCTTATAAGATAGCAATGTGTGATATTATTAACTGAAACATCACTGTCCTTCCCTCGGATGTGATTTGATGGGCCATCTTGAATACTTCGCGTTGAAAAGGTGAATCAGAGGTGGAGCTGGACAGTCGGCTGAGAGCCCTACGACTTATTTCAGTGTTTATTTCACTTAAAATAGCAGCCTTTGAATTGAAATGTAGAAAAAAATGAAATGGCAAATGAAAGCGGACGAAAAGACAACTTATCGCAGGTGGGAGCCGAACCCACGTCTTCCGTGGTACGCGTGTGGTGCTTTATTTGTAAAATAATACTACAATGTAGATGGGAAGTTGGGCGAGCTGTAATAGCGCGAGCAGACGACACACAAAGTGGCCTGCTTCGTCTTTGTGTGTCGTCTGTTTGCGCTGTTGTTACAAAATACTTTATGTCGTTAAGCTACCGTGGTGGCATTTTCCTGTTCAATATCTTGGGTATTTGTGCATGTGCACTATATGAGCCGCGAGAGTTTTAGCCGGCGCCACTGACGGTCATGGTGGCAGATGTGGAATGGAATGGAATGGAAAAACTTTATTTCTCTATATCTCAGAGAGATTGGCGGTGGACCTGTGTCTTCATGTCTTGAGTCCTGGCCGCTTCACAAGGTCGGCGCCCCTATTCCAGGGCACCGCTGAGTCTTGCTGCCTCGCAGGCGTGCTGCACAATTGCCCGTTGGGCTGCGAGCTCGCTGCTGGTGAGCAGGCCCTCCAGTTGTTCCGCGTTTGGGTTATTTACTTTATGGAATGCGAAATTACGCTTGCATTCCCACGTGATGTGGTATAACGTGGGGCTTGTTCCGCACCACGGACATGTATCCCTGTACTGGGTAGGGAACATATTGTGTAATGTGTGCAGGTTGAAGAACGTACCTGCTTGCAGTCTTCGCCAGCTTACTGCCTCATGTTGTGTGAGCGATGTGTGGGGTGGGGAACGTCCTTTTAACCCCAGTGGATATGATGGGAACTTGATGGGAACGTATGGGAACTTGCAGCAGGCAACTGGCAAAGAAACCACTGTATGCTACGTCATGTCGAGGCCCCCTCACTATGCCATGCACAAGAAGAATACGGGGAAGCGACGCCTTAAATTTTTATTAGTTCCTTCCCACCCACCCTTCAGTCACTTAACTGCTGTGCAGCTGAATAAGATTTTGCTGATCTACACATTCTTTCCTTTTTTCTATCCCTTTGTTGGACCTCTCCGCAGCAATCGCTACCTTTTTCGCATTTATTCATGTCCAGCTTCCTGTGAGCATGCTCAAAACAAAATTACATGACCACTGGTGCGCACTTAAAACATCGTGCGACACTGGATTTAGGACCAGCTGCGCTAAAATGTTCCCCAAAAGGCAGCTTCCGCGTTTGCCTGATTTCCGTTGTCGAATGAAATACTGCTGCGCTATTTTTCTGGTTTATTACGTTTCATTTTCACGCTAGTTGCTTACAGTATTCTCTTGAACCAACTTTTAGGAACCGAACGTATGCAAGCATGAAGAGGTTGGAAGCCAGCACGACTTCTGGGCAAATAAAACGCTCAGCTACAGTTAATTAAGGGGAAAGAGCTGTGCACAGGGCTGTACACTGAAGAGAAACGCAAAACGCGACTCTAATTAGGCGTGGCTTTAATTAGTGGCCCTCCTGAATCTAAAGAAGAATAGGAATTGCAAACTCAAACACAGGAAGGCAAGAAAGAAAAGAAAGAGAGGATGGCGGAGGGTGGGACAGGAGGTGTGTAGTGGGAAAGAGTGTTCTGCAAGGAAATGTGTATTTATCGGAGGAAGGTAACTGCCCCTTCTACTAGCTAGTCGGAAACTATTTCTATAAGCATCAAATAGACTTTTCTTTCTTTTGTTTTCTTCGAAGTACAGAAAAGAAAAAAAAACAATTAGGAACCAAGAGTGGCGACGTGCATAGCCCGCCACATAATATCAGAGGTAGTTCGGCGCTGCTCCATTGACTAGAAGGCACCGCAGACCAGTACGAGATGCTTTTTTTACATGTAAGACATCTTCTTATAACGTGTAGGAGATATAAACTTTGCTTGGAACTCTTTCGAAATTTGCATCCTGTGTAAACATACATTTATAACTCTTCGACTTATTACTTCAGGGCCGAGGGTCACGGAGGTTCCCTTTGTGAGAAATCGTGGCAGCAGATCCTCTAGCCCAAGAATACCGGGATGTAAATAAACACTTCAGCGCTCACTTATTAGGACAACTTATGCGTACAGAGCAGTGATCGAGAAATTTATGGCAGCAGGATATAGCTTTGCTTGGAAGCAGACATTTGTTAGCGCTTTGTGCTGCGTGCCCTGAAACAGTCATACGCTTGAAATTCAGGATTGAAACGCTTAGGCAGTTCTCTCACAGCTTTCACGAAGCTCAGAATTTACTGCGCGGGTATTCCTCACAGCCGGCTCTGACGCAGCCTACCTTCCCATGCTTCTGCTCTTTATACAAACGCCTTCAAATCAATAAATCAATCAATCAATCAATCAATCAATCAATCAATCAATCAATCAATCAATCAATCAATCAATCATTTACCGTGCCCAGGAACAAGCCTAAGGTCCTATGAAAAGTACTACCCACAATTCTGAACACGGTGGTGTATTGACTGTAGCGTCAGATTTCCCTTAAAAATATTTTGTATTAAAGTTTATGGCAAGTGTTTTTGCCGCGACGTGAGAAAAAAACCAACATACTAAGCAACTAATTGGACCACGAATATCCTCAGGACATACCGATTAGATCCGAACGTCCAAGTGTCGGTTAGGACGTTCAGTAGATAACATGAGGGCATTAATTTCGGGACGTCGTATTTAAGAGATCCTGCGGACATCCACAGTATTAAACTTCTGGGACCTAAACAAATCCCAAAACTTTAATCCTATGTCCGAAGGATGTTTTCAACGGGATGTCTCATACATGACATATGTGGGGCCAACACACAAAATCCAACACGGACTACATGATCATATCGCTGAATTTTAAGTCTCTTCCACGGCTGCCTTGAGCGCACGCTCTTCATAAAAGACAACATGTCAGCCAGCAACATGAAGCTGCCACACTCAGCATCAACCTACTAATCAAGATCATAAATGGGGAAGTTGCAATGAACGACCGAAAGTACACAAGCATATCGGGAGGAAACGTCGCAAAGCGGTAGGCAGAGCACTGGAAGCATTTTTACAATGGCCAGTAAGTACAGCAGGGCGTGGCACTTTCGGAGGCGCCCAACGTTTCTGCGCAGGCGCGAGTAAGAGCGGGTGCGAGAGAGAAAATCTGGGGGCTTTTGCTCTTTGAATATCTTACTTTGCCTAGGCACTACGTAGTAGAAGTTTCCTTGCTATTGCTGTATGCGTTTGTCCCCTAGGCGTGCCGGCATTGCGGAGTTGGGCGGAGTTTGTTTACGCTTCGATGCTGGCTGCCGGCGCCGTGAGGCAGTGGGCACACGGACGCCCCATTTGGTGATCGCTGTGTCTGAAGATACGTCGGACAGACTTTCTCGCACCTGCGGCGCTGGTGCTGAGTCAGTCATGCCGGATTAAACCCTTCTTGCCCCTTGCGGTGCTCTACCTTAAAAAAAAAAAAAGAACACTGATTTTTTCCGGAGGGCAGTAGGTGCCGTAGTAGAGGCCCGGCCTGCTTTCCTGGCGCAGTATCTTCGCTCTTGGCAGGCTTTTCGTATGCTGCTGTCCGCGACTTTTCAGGAGCATTTTTGAGTGGCCCCCTTCGATTGAAACAAGCGCAGAACGCCTTAGCAACCGTGGTAGAACGCCACTACCTGATGTCACGCCGTCAGGATCATTGGCTTTGCGTCTCGGCCACGTTAGGTTAGGTTGCGTAGGTTTACGTTAGGTTTAGGTTAGTTTACGTTAGGTTAGGTTAACGTTACTTTAATTTACGTTAGCGTAAAAGGCGTTATGGTGGCTCGGCGTATTCTCACAGCGGTTATGCCGTGACGATTATTGTCCCTGCGTATTCGCCACGTTTTGTTACGTTAAAGTTAAGTAAGGTTAGGTTAGGTCAGATTACGTTAGCGTAAGAGGCGTTAGGGTAGCGCGACGTATTCTCATAGCGGTTGCAGGGGCGTCGAGCGTCACCAGTGGCCTTTCAGCCACTTCCGTTCAACCGCGGTTGCTAAGGCGCTCCGCCTCAGCAACTGGGGTTAGCAAATCCGGTCTCTACTGCTCCGCCGGAAATATCTGTGATGTTATTTCCAAGGTTCATGGGCGTGAGGCGCGAGACAGCTATGATCCGGCACGACTGACTTAGCACGAGAACCGCATGTGTGAGACTGTCCAACACAGCGGTCGCCAAATGGGGCGTCAGTGCCCGCTGTTTCACCCATTTCACCGCGCAAACAGCCAGCGTCTGCGCGTAAACAAACTCGACCCCACTCCGCAATGCCTAGGGACAAACGCATACAACACGCGCGAAGAAACGTTTTCTCCGTGGTGCCTATACGCAGAGTTATATATTCAAGGAGGAAAAAAGCCTAAACATTTTCTCTCGCGCGCCCGCTCTTACTGCGCCAGCGCACAAACGTCGGGCGATCCCTCAAATGACCGTCTCGTGTCGAATCGCCACTGTCTGTTGCTTGCACGCTTCGCGCTTATTTGCCTGTAGTCGGTCACATGACTTAACGCCGCCGTTTTGTTGGATCTCTTCACCCTTTTGTGGTCATAGTTTGGCGCGCTCCGCGGCGTCCGCGCGCATCTTTTAGCGCGTTGGTTGTGTCTTTGTGTGTTGTGTTCATAAGTTCTAGCGTGGACCTTTGTCAGTTCCAGGTGAAAATTTTCGTCGCCCGCTTTGGAGCTCCATCTACGCGGCGCCCGTACGTCTTACGCCTATCAAGCGGTATGTGACAGTTCCTGGAGTCAGTGTTTTTCTATTAGCTGCCCTGCAACCTTTTCGATTAGCGTGTCGCCGGGTCTGCGCGTAATGGAATGCCGGGCACTGTACATCCCCATGGTCTGAGGTCACGGTAACATTAATCGGCGATTGACCATCCGCTGTGCTCTCGCAATAATGCGTCTGGTCGCATCGTACTACTTGTCTGTAAACTTCAGAGCTTACTCTGTGCTATATTGTTTCTGTGCAGTGCTGAGATCCGCCGAATAAAAAGAATATCTGAATTCGAAACTTTAGAACCGCTAACTACTACCATGTAACCCACAAAATGGGTCCGCGAGAGCTACCGTTGTGTCTTTCAATAACAGTGGCGAATGATAATTCCCGATACGCACTTTCCGGAATAGCCTAGCTTGAGCTTCGTTTGCGTTTTGTTTGCGTAATCGCCATTGCGATAGCAATTGTACAACTGCATAAGGTTGGAATAACTGAACTTTTGTTAGCATTTGTATCACGGGCAGAGTTGTCGCTGCACATTATGGCCGGCCGCGCTGCTGAATTTTACCACATCTTTCTTTAGGGCTGGTATACTGCTCTTGCCTAACAGTGCCGTGCACGTTTCTTGGAATGACGAAACTTTTGGGAGACTTCTTAGACTTCTGCTTGCTTACACGTGATCGGATGCTAGTATGGTGGTGATATCAAGTGAAGTTTACTCCTCAGCTGTACGTGACGATCGAAACGTTGGCGTTGACTTAATTGTTCGCTCGCACATATGGTACCTTTTAGTACGTATCAGTGAAAGCTCTTCGTAGTTGACTGTTTCTGTCACGCACTCGTAATGGTAACCGTGTCGCTTAAGCTTCGTACCTGTGCTGTTGGCGTTTTGCTTGGGTAACTGCAATTGCGAAAGTAATCGTAAAACAGCGGACCTTTGGAATAACAGAACTTTTGATGCCGTTTGTATCGTGATCGGGGAACTTGCTGCACGTGATGGCCGGTCGGGCTGCTCAATTTAACCACGAGCGTCTTAAGGGCTGGTATTTGCTTTTATCAAACAGTATCGTGCACATTGTCGGAATAACGAAGCCTTTGCGCGATTTTAGGCACAATGCGTCGGCGGGCTAGTTGGTACGAATCCATGAATACTTTGTTTAGCGCAAAACAACAGACACAAGAAAGACGACAGGACAAGGCGCTACACTCTCAACTGACATCATTTTATTGCGTCACGCTGAATTTGGTTTTTTGGATTCTGTCGCATTAGTGCGCTCTTGGGATCGGATGTTGGTGGCTCCAGCACATGGTGTTCACTGCGCATGTTCCTCTAGTTTGAGCTATCTATAAAGGAGTGACGCAAAAAATGATGTCAGTTGAGAGTGTAGCGCCTTGTCCTGTCGTCTTTCTTGTGTCCGTTGTTTTGCGCTAAACAAAGTATTCATTTGCGCGACTTGTTAGACTTCTGCTTTATTTACACGCTAACGGGTGCATGCTTGTACAGAGTTAAGGCCAACATCACGTCTCAGCTCAGTAGCGCTCGAACCACTGCATTAATTAGCTCGTTCGCACATGGTCGCATTTTTTATGATGCAAGCGTGTCTCGATTTGACCCTTTCTGTCATATGCTCATCGTGATTAACCGCGTCGCTTAAGCTTCGTCTGCCAGCGGCGTTTTGTTTGCGTAACAAATGCAATCGTAAAACTGCGGAAGAATGGATTAACCGGACTTTATTTATTTATTTATTTATTTATTTATTTATTTATTTATTGTCTTAATGCCACGTCGGGCGTTACAGAAAGGAATGGGATTCTTACAATACATGAAATCTCGGTTTTGAAGTATGATGGAACAGCTAGCTGGTCGCTGTCATTGGAATTGAGGAATAAGCATGCAGGTTTGTACGCGAACTTGGGACGTGGTATACAGATGTACGCATCTGTATCACGATCGGAGTACTTTCTGCACGTGATGTTCATTGGCCGGCCTCGCTGCTGAATTTTATAAGACGCTTGTTTTTGCGGCTGGTATATTCGTGTCAGAAAGTGTCGTGCACCTTTCTCCGAGTAACGAAACTTTTGGACGATTTGTTGGACTGCCGCCTAGTTGCACGAGGTCGGGTGCATACTATTATGATGGTAAGATCTAGTTTACGTCTCAGCTTCCTGTAATGATCGAAACAGTTACGCTACTTAGACTATTGCTCGTTCGCACGCGATGGTATCTTTTAGTAATGGGGAACGTTTGCCTCTGTTGACTGTTACATTTTTCTCACGTGCCAGCTCCACTTATTACCGGTATCGCTCAAGCGTCGTCTGCCCCTTAAGTTATGTTTGCGTAACCGCGATTGCGAGAGCAATCGTAAAACAGCGTAAGGGTGGAATAATTTAACTTTTGTAGGTATTGGTATCACGATCAGAGCACTTGCTGCACATGATAGTTGGCTGGCCGCCCTGCTGAATTTTCCCACGCGTTTTTTAGGCGCTGCTATATTGCTCGTGCTAAACAATGCCGTGCATGTGCGTTTATCGGAATGACGAAAATTTTGGGCGTCGACTTGTTAAACTGCTGCTTATTTATACGTTATTGGATGCATGCTATTATGATGGCGAGGTCATGCTTACATGCCAGCTGTCTGTAACGATCGAAATGTTTACGCTATTAATTCGACTATGGCTCGTTCGCATGCTGTATTTTTAGTAATCGGGAAAAGTCGTCTCTGTTGACTGTTAACTTTGTCACGCACCTTCGGCAATTAACTGTGTCGCTTAAGCTTCGTCTGCTGCTTGCGTTTTCTTTACTTAACCGCGATTGAAAGAGTAATCGTAAAACTGCCTAAGGCTCGAATAACGGAAATTTTGTAGGCATTTGTATCTCAATAGCAGCACCTCTCACACATGGTGGTTGGCCAACTGAGCTGCTTCAGTTTTCGTTCCTCTCGCATTCGCTATCATTTGGGCCAGCGTATGTTCTGAAATAAGTGCGCGACGTACTGTACAATATTACGAGATTTGTTCCGTCCCTATATTGTCATTCTATTCTTACTGACGCTATAGTCGACATTCGCCTGATATTTTTCTTTTCTCATAGAAATTCTTGGGACACTTGTGTCTAAATTCCGCTATGCGGCGTAGACAGCCGACGTGCGCCGCGGCGTGTTGCTGCTTCGTGAGCGCTGTTGCCGCGCAGCTTTAATGTCAATGGTCGCGTAAACTGTGCTCAGCAAGCTCTGTAAACGCGTTGCGGCTCGAAGCAGCAAGAAACGATCGCTTGTCGCGGCTGCTTCGCTTCAGCACGCCAGCGCTCCGACGGCGAGTTTCCCCTGTCATCCAGTGAGATTTGTTCGTGTCTGTCTTTGCGCACGACACCATGGAGGTTGTTAATTTAACAAGGACGCGAAGGTCTACTATAATTTACACTGGCGCTAGCACGTACAGCTGCTTCATTTACTTATTATAGCTGTCTGGTAATTTGCTTCGCCTTTCGGGAGAAACTGCACTATTATTACTCTTATCAGCTCATTTGACAAATCCGTGTTGACGTAGAGATATTAGGATAATTCCTTTTATCTTTTCACAGAATTGAAAGTATTACTTCTTTTCTGGTGACTGCCAGTTCAGCTAGTTTGCATAAAGCCACAAGGAAGCAAAGTTGCTGTAAGAACCGGCGGATTGCTGTTAAATGGGCAGCTTGTTAACATGCACATGGTGGATAGTAATTTGTGTACACATTTCTAACACGTCTTTCTTGAATACTTTACAGCCATGCCGAGTGACTTCCATCAACCTGATGTCACTTTGGGTCGGCATTATTTTTCGTTGGTGCTCAGTGCTGAAGCAAGCCTACAGAAATCTACTTTTTCAGCTAACTTTCTTAGCACCTCTGCTCTGAAGAGTGTATTTTCGTGTCTGCGACCGTTGAAATGATTCTGCAGCGTGGCTAGTAAATTGTGCAGCCGCCAACGTGACCGTGATCTCTTCTGTTCTGCATCTGCAACCATAGATGAAAGGCTGCACCCAGCCAGTGGTAACCTTTTTCTATTAAATGTATTTAAGGAGAGGTTGGTGCCTATTTGTGGCGCCGGTTACTCCTTTTCTCTTGCGTGACAGTTATCGTCGGAAAGTTGCCAACAATCACCAAACTGGACAAATAAACACATGAACGAACATTCACGTACGAAGTCTCAGTACTGCAATATAAATGTTGGCGACAACAAAAGAGCTCACATACCATAAATACTCACAAAACCGAAATGTTTACAGGCCACACACGAGTTCACACAGCATAAATGTTCACAAAACCAAGATATTCACACAGAAGATGTTGGGCACTTGAATGCCGCACTCTAAATGTAACAAATACAAATGCTACATGAGCACGAAGATACAATGAACATTTAATTAAGGGTGCCTGTTAATAATAACAATGCGAGCTATAACTATTGTACGACTCAGCATTTTTGTGATGCTTTTGATTCATCCAAAAATTGTACTAAGGCGCGCGCAGCGATGGTTTGAAATTTTTCTGTTGGCCATGGACCTAAAATATTTCCTACCGATAGTGGCCGTGTATCCAAGCCATGTAGTTTTTTCGAGAGATTCTTGCGAGGAGCATCGTGATTTTTACAGTGTAGAAGAAGCTGGTCTATGTCTTCTTCAGCCTCTTCATATGAGCATGTAGCACTGTTAGTTTTTCTTATCCTATACAGGAAGCTTTTACTTTAGGCAGTGCCTAGTCGAAGCCTATGAACTTTTATTTCAGCAGATCTACTAACTTTAAACGGAATATTTAATTATTGTCGAGGATCTATATTATATGGTAGAGAGTTCTGCGCATCATTTATGAACCAAGTTTCCTTGGACAATCTACTGCATAGTCTGTTCAATAGACATCGCGCATCACTCCCTGCTAGAGCAAGTAGTGATAATTAATTCTCTAGATGTGCTGCACGTGCAATGTGATCGGCTGTTACATTTCCTCTGATATCACAGTGACTTGGAATCCACTGGAAAGTTATGTCGTATGTCTTCTGTATTTCATATGTCAATGTGCTGCTTTCTTTTCTTAAGCTAATTTATTGTAAGCACAGCAATGAGGCTACTGAGTCACTCGGAATTACCCAGCGAAGTTGTTCTGGCTGCTGACATATGTGATGAAAAGCAGAAAGTATTGCGTAAAGTTCTGCATTTGTGGACGTTGTAAAGTGGCAAAGCTTATAAGCTATTTTCTCTTGGTATGCAGGTATATAAAACGCAGGTGTAGAGCTTTGTTTCCAGCCTGATCCATCGGTATACACGTGAATGCGATCTACGTACTTAGTGTAAAGATCTGATAAAGTTAATTGCTTTATTGCAACTACGGGCATATCACATTTGCGACCTACTCCAGGGATTGAAGTGACTATTTCTGGAATTGCTAGTCGCCATGGGGGATGAGTTGCGCAAGTTGGCCAGTATTCGTAAGCAGGCAGTAAGTTTTTGCACCGCCGTATTTCTTCATGTATGCGTGCAGCGGTTCTATCCTGAAGGTCCTGGCATAGTGCATGATTAGCGTGTTGTGCAGTCAAACGAAAAAGCAACGGTAAGTTTCCGTAAATCTTAGTGCGTGAAAAGTTGATTGGTGGGACTCAGCGATTAACAAAGCACTGGCAGATCCACGCGGAACACCAAGATATATGCGAAGGCTTCTGGCCAGCAATCTTTAAATTGTTTCCTGCAGATTACAGGATATTCCATGTAGCGCAGGAGTAGAGTATGCTATTCTTTGTCTAATGATTGCCGACTGAATGCGTATTAAGGAAGAGGTTGAACTACCCCATCTCACTCCATCAAATCGACGGAGAATGTTGATTAGGGTATTGATTTTCTCCTCTAATGATTTTATTTGGGGAGCCCATGATAGCCGTCTGTCTATGATAATACCCAAGAACTTGTGTTGTCGTACAAGTTGCAAGTGCTGAGAGTCTAGCACGACCTGAAATCTCTTGAGGTATTTCCTTGTAAAAGGAAGTACAGCAGTTTTCTCATGTGAAATAATAATGCCTCTGCTTTTCAAAACACTAGTGTTAGGCCAGCTTGCAGCTTTTGCTGAACGGCTTGAGCACTCGAGTCAGATGCCCATATGCAGAAGTTGTCTGCATATAGGGAATAATTCAAGGTAGCAGGCAGGGTATGGGGCAATTCAGCCATAACACAGTTAAATAAAGATGGACTGAGTACACAACCCTGCGGAAAGTCTTGAATCACTTTGTGCTCTGTGCTTTTGCCATCAGCAGTTTCAATGAAGATTTTCCTGTCTCTTAAGAAATCCGCAATCCATCTCAGTGTTCGGCCAACTATGCCCAACTGAATTTACCCATGGAGTACGTGAGTGTGGCTGGTTGTGTCAAGTGCACGCTTCGATGTCTAGGAACACTGCAATAGTGATTCTTCCACAGCTCCTCTCATGATCTACGTATGTAACAAGATCTAAAATAGCATCCATCGTACACCGGTGCCTGTGGAAGCCCGTCATATTTTCGGGTAGTGCGTTGGTGCATTCTGTCCACCACTGCAGCCTAGCGTTTATCACTTTTTCCATAAGTTTACATAGGCAACTTGTCAAACTGACAGGGCGGAAAGAATCTAGCGATAAAGGAGTTTTACCTGGTTTCAGTATCGGAACCACCCGTGCAATTTTCTAGGAAGGAGGAAGACCTTCCGATAACCACGCATCGTTCAGTAACTTTAACAAAGTTTTTGTGGCTACAGGACCCAGGTTTTTCATCAGTGCAGCATATGTGACCCCGTCAGGTCCAGCCGCTGTCCTCTGGCGGCACGATACAAGTGCGTTCTTTATTCCTTCTAATGAAAACGGCTGATCTAGGTCATGATGACGGCTATTGATAGAAAAATTGATCGATGCTTTGACTTCTTCGACAGAATTACTGTATTCAGGTGTGTTTACTGCTGCACTTGGGCGTGTAACAAGCTGACAAAACTCGTTTGCTACGATCGTTTCCGGTACTTTCTGGACTAAAACTAGAGCTCTGAATGGTTGCTGATGCATTACTGGCCCATCAAAAGAGCGTAGAACATTCCATAATGTTCATTCATGTGTAAGGGGAGTAAGTGAAGGGCAGAATTTCTGCCAGCCCTTTGTACATAGGCGCTCCAGCTGCCGACCCATACGATCATACATCTTAGGATATTCTCGGTAATCTTCAACAACGCCTGTTCGTCGGTATTTTCTTTCAGCTCTGCGGCGTACAGCTCTGAGCCTTTCGTATTCAGAGTCTACACCAGCGTAACGTTCAGGAATCTTAAAAAACTTTGAACAAAGGTTTAATTTCTCTTCTATAAGCGATAATAGACTGTCTCTATCTCTGATCGCATCAGCTTGACTTGTAATGTGGTATCGAAATGCCTGCCAATTAGTTATCTTTGCAGAGCGCCGATAAGTCGAAAATCGTAGCCTGGAATGCTGCACTAGAATAGGAAAATTATCGCTACCCCTTGTTTCAATGTCTGTTCTCTATGTTGATCTACATACAATATCGTTTGAGCAGAACGTGAGGTCTAGGCAGCTGGAGTAATTAAAGCCCCGTAGGAACGTCACTGAGCCGTCATTCAAGAAACACAGACCACTCTTCTGAATTGCCTTTTCTAAGTCATTTCCACGACGGTCACAGTAGGCGCTTACCCACATGACATGGTGCGCATTGAAATCCAAGCAAAATATTGCGTCTTTTGTGTATTTCTGTAAGAGGTCCGTTGCAGAGGGTTGCAGATAAACACAGGCTATAGTGATATTTACTCGGCCAAACCGAACTTCACATGCTACGTATTTTGGTATGTCTGACGCTGCGTCACTCAATAAGGCTGACGGCAGGTCTCTTCGAACACAAATCATCGCTCTGCTTAGTCCTGAACATCGAGAGGACGTATAAACAACGTAGTTAGCTAGTCTAAAAGCGTTGCGTATACACCGGCCTCTACAACGGCCCTACAACGGGCCCCACACTGCATGATTTTATGGATGCCCGCAGAAGAAAGAGGCCTCTCTTCAATACCACCGCGGCCTTATCTATGGTCGCACACAACAGCGTGGTGCACCGGAATCAAACATGAATACGATGAGCCCAGCGCAACCACCTCGACCGCAAGCGCCTAAGTGGTGACTTCCTCAGGGGCTGATGTACATGTGAGCTCTGCGATAACTTGTCTCTGTAACTGTTGAAACAAGTCCACAGAAATGCCCCACTAAACTTCTTAGTACCTATAAATTGCTACGCATTTTGTGTTTGCGACCGTTAATTAAAGCCAGCCTACAGCAAGCTTTAGTAAATTGTGTAGTCATCAAGAGACCTGTGATCTTTTCAGAAGTATTTGTATCTGCAGTCATGAAAGAACAGTCACAGTCAGCCTCTGGTCACTTTCTTTGAGGTCGTCTGATATCCGGCACTTGTTAGGATGAATTTATGTTTGTGTGACTGCTGAAGCAACTCGACACAAATACTGTTAACTTTAGCTACAAGGTTTTAGGGAATTGTGTTATAGACAACGTTCCTGTGACATCTTCAGCAGTATTTGGCTGCGACCACGGAAGAAAGGCCGCGTTCTATCTCTGTTAATTTTCTTAGAGGCCTTCGAGCCTGCGAACGCTTGAGGTGAATTTGTATATATGACCACTCAAGCTAGGCAAAGATTTTGTAAATTCTAGTACCTATGAACTCTGGTTTTGTGCTGAAGTAATTGTCTTGTAACTGCTTTTGCACCTGTGAACTCTCCATTCGTGTTCGCGTATGCAACTGCTAAAGTGAGCATTTAATAATTTTATTGATGATCAATGTATCTTTAAAATCATTAGTATTTGTACTGTGTGCGACCGCTGAAGCAGGCCTGCAGAAAGCCTGAATGAAGTAGCTTCCTTGATGGGGGAGACGTTCGTGAACTTTTCAGCAAACATTGCGTTTATGTGGCTGCGACCGCTGAAGTGAGCCAGCCCGCAGTAGGCGTCCTACGAACTTCCTTTGTCCCCACCTTTACTAAGGAATCTTAAAATTCTTTTACTGGCCGAGGTGCATCTGCAAAATATTAGCTCAACTGAAATGGTCGCATCACTACTCGGAAATGTCTGCTCTGGTGACCTTCACTAGAATGTGTCATAGATGCAGAGTGTATTTGCTCTATAAATGGGTGACCGCACAGCAGCTGTTTGTGTCTGCGACCGATGAAGTAGTATGAAGTAATTTCGATAACGCCTAATGTAGTTGACATCTTGATCGTAACTTGTGTTAGTGTGTGTAACTATATACTGAAGACGGCCTGCAGAAAGGCTCTTGTAACTTCCTCATAGTGCCTGACATACCTGAACTTTCCAGCAAAATTTTTGTTGATGTAACTGCTACCGCGCAAGTGAGCCCGCAGCATGCCTCATGATAACTTCCGTAGTGGCCCCACTGCGAGTTAATTTTTCTCGGTACCCAAAGTGCATTTGTAAATGGTTCCTGCCCACTTTTACTGGCCATAGTGCCTCATAACCTTTAATGACAGCTCGTATGATGAAATTATTGAGTCTTATTTGTTTGCATTGATGTGCTTTACTGAAAACTGCTGAGTGCATTTGTGAGTTTAACTTATGATCTTCCTGCAACTGTTGGAATAAATGCTGTATTTTTAATGAGATTTTCAAATGAATCGGCGGCCTGCAGAACATAGTTCTGCAGCTTCGTTCCTACCAGCACAAGAAAGTATAGTTTGCATCTCGTGAGTGATTGTAATTTATGCTATGTGCTTTGATTTAATGCATCTTTATCAAGTTCTATGTAATGTATTATCTTAAAGTAGCAGGAAATTATGTGCAGAAAGCTAAGCTGCACTGCAGCCTCTTTTAGCATGCTTTGAGATGCGGTGGCCTGTATTCCTGGCTTGTCTGCTGGTGCTTCAGCTTTTGCGTAATAAAAATGTTTGATCGCTTTGTTGGTCAGCTGGGATGAATATTCAAGAGCCATGCAGTTCCTTTTCATGATTACCCCACAAGCCAACACAAAACCAGGCCAAGCTAACTTCGTCAATGGTATGTAAAATGCAGCAGGCCTGCTGCACTGCTAGGGCACATTCTGAGAAACGTCCCTATTATGTCAAGTTATAATCAGCACGGATGCCCTGTGGATATCTAAAAATCACCTTCTGAACTCACTGGCGAAGTTGCAAAAAAATTCCCCTGCATACAACACACGCGATCCCGAAACATGGAAAGTTGATAGATGCCGCACGACCTACGGTAAAAGTACGCGGTAAAAGTACGGTATTGTATGTTAAAGTACACATTACCGACCTTGTTAAATGAGTTGGCCAAAAATGGCACGCATACAGAAATGATCTCTTTCAATCAGCTACGCAACATATATGTATAACTCTCCGTTGTTCTATTTTTTGTTGAAACACTACTTGTATTTTCTGTACTTTTTTTCCTCGTTTCTGATCCAGTGCATTTCCCACGATGTTTCTGTATATTCATGTATTTTCTTTATGCACCTATTTGCCTGTCGTTTGCATTGTTTCTGCATTTTCTGTAGTTTTTGCATTTCCTGCAAGTTGATTTTCTCCTGTGCTTTTTGTATGGAATTGATGCCACTGTATGCCATGCCATGGTGCACGGACTCAGTAAAGCTTTTTCAGGCTTTTTGTCCGTGCTCCAAACATCTGACAGATGTTGAATAGAGCTGGATTGAATTGAACTGAATCTTAAATCTCCAACCAAATGTCCCACAAGCGTCCTACATCCTCACAAAAATGTCCTTAGGACGTACTCGGCATTATGCAATAAGAATATACCGTATTTAAACATCTCTTGGACGTCCGAATTTCCCATTGTGACGTGCGTGGGACGTTTCGAAGAACTTCAATTCGCGTGCATGGGATGATCTCATGGATATCCAAAAATGGTTTACAGGCGTTTTACGTTTTCCTAGGGACGCTTGAATGTCCCAGACATCTATTCGACATTTGTAGAACTTTGGTAGTCCAATGGGAACACGTCCTCATTGCGTAATCATCGGATGATGCACAAAGACTCGTCATTTGGTAATAACGAACTGAAGTCTAAGGAACTTGCCGTTGATTGCTGAACGAAAAAATATGCAAAACTGTATTATGCCAAGAAAGAACAACGGGTGCAATAAAAAACAACCAGATCTTAATTTGCTGTAAAGCATGCTCTGCCACAATGATAGGTATAATGTGGAGAAACACTTTTGTATCTGTCAGGGAATGAACGAATAGGCCATTAATTTGAAGGAGTGGCTCCTTTTCCTAAGTTAAGATGAGGGTGGGAGGAGTATAAAGAAAAAAAAAGAGTGAAAGCGGGGGTTGGGGTTTACGAAGACGGTGGTAGGGGAAAATGTGAAGGAGGGAGCGACAAGGCGCTGTCAAGTCATTCGTATAATTTCCGTCTCTTGCAGGGAAAAGATGGTGTCGAGAAGATGAAGAAGTGATCCACATTCGGCATTCCCAATAACTTCACCTGAAGCGGTACTGAGCGCTGTCGCGGCTACCAACCCTGTTAAGTGCGTGGCTGATGCTCCAACGCTATTCACGCCTGCTGGACGCGTCTACGTGCATGGTCGTTCTTTGGTCCTGCGCTATTATGAACTCCTATGCAATAGCTTGACCAACTCACCACCGAATCGAAGACCTGCGCTCTGGTATTGATTTGTGTCTCACTATTAACTCGTAAACAACTCCAATTAGACATCGTCACCGTCATGAGCTCCCTGGCTGAAGGCTCCATCTACGTGGACGAAGTGTCATTTGAAGCCAATTTTAGAGCAGTATTTGCTCAGGGTACTTCATCCTGTTTTCGAGCCCGCCTATCACAGATATTATCATACCGTCTTCCTGAAGGGTATTGTCAGAAAATAAAAGACTTTGCCCCTACTCCTGATTTGTTCCTTGGTCCACGACATCTAGCCACAGTCGTGTAGTCGCGCGGTTATCAGTGTATTCGTTTAGTCGTCGCTGACGTAGTAGGAATGTCTACCATTGGCGACATTTAAAATCTCCAACTTAGTGCCTATACTCTATCCTCTCTCTCCAGCGGCATTATGCAAGACATACCAGGAGTTCAAAGCGAATGTAATGTACAGAACGACAGCGTGTACAAAAATTGGAGGACGCTTAAGCTTCGCCTTCAAGAGTGGAACGCGACAGCGTTCCCGTCGACCCGCCAAGGGGTGTAAGACAATGGGCTACGGCGCAGTGACTACGCGCCCCGCATCGGACGCGGTGAGCGTCGAGCAACGCAGCGTTCGGCGCGACAACGAAATGTGCGCCTGAGCAAGCGACGCACGCCTGAGCCTTAGAAACAGCTCGTATCTAAGGCAACACCGCGTTCACTAGAGGCGCTTTTGTACCGCTTTGAAGCATCGAACTCGTGGCTCAGTGGTAACGTCTCCGTCTCACACTCCGGAGACCCTGGTTCGATTCCCACCCAGCCCATCTTGGAAGTTGCTTTTTATTTATGAAGTGCCTGCCGTGATTTATCGCTCACGGCCAACGCCGCGGACGCCGACGCCGACACCGACGCCGACGACACCGGCTTTCCTGCGACACGAGCTCCTTAAGGCTATCGCGTTAAAAAGTGTAAACTACAAACGAAATGAATAATTATATCACTCGTACGTCAGCAAGGACCCGTCGTGGTGGCGTAGTGGATTTAGCGTTGCGCTGCTCAGCCCGAGGTCGTGAGACCAAATACCGGCCACGGCGACCGCATTTCTTTGGCGGCAAAATGCAAAAAACGCTAGTGTACCGTGCATTAGGTGCGCGTTCAAGAATCCCAAGTGGTCATAATTAATCCGGAGCCTAAATAAATAAATAAATAAATAAATTTCCAGCATTAGGATGGTTGTTTTAAATGCGAAGTTCAGTGGGTATTAAACGAAGCATTACTTAGTGATAGTAATAAGATAAAGAGATGCAAACGTTGTTGATATGCCGGAATTGTTAGCCTGGCTGATCGTCTGGCATACTACTCCAGGTGCTGGGTGGTAATTATAATTTACAGAATCGCCACGCAAACACACACACAGCACATACAGTCACACACACCCACGTACAATAAACTGATAAGGTGGCATCAATGAGTGAATGACACTGCAGCACAGTGTTTGCGCAATTTCCTTGCTTTTCAGCCGTCTGCTTGTATTACCATTTGTTTGGCGTCCAAGACAGAACTTCTCATTTTGATTAACAACATTTTACACGGAAATCACTCATTGTCCCAAAGATTGTTTATTATACCCCATTGAAATACTCGGAATGCTAAAAATACAATTTTGAACCTCCCAATTTCCCGAAACACATATGGTCAACGACAGATTGGTGCCAAAATTTGAATATGAATACCTCTTGAGATAAAAATCACAAACTTTGTGTTCTCTGTAGAAAGATCGTATGGAAGTCAGGACGCTTGTCTAGAACGCGTTCCGGGCGGTAAAATCAACTGTCATAGCATGAGGCGACCAGCACGCCGAGCGGTGACAAGGAATCTGTTAAATGTTGACGTGCATGGTCACATGCAGCCAGTTTCGCACAACGTGTTGTCGCCTCTGTTGTCAGTGCAGTCGAAAGCACGAGGCTCATGGGTTCTAGAGAAACGTCTTGGCCTCCGTACATATCTGAACTTCCATAATTTATTTGGCAAATTTCTTCCAAAATTAGTGCTGTTTAAACTTGTGAATCTAAACAGTTTCAAATATATGGTTTATATTGTGTAATTATGTGTTATAAAATTCGCCACACGCTACATTTGTACGCATTTTTCTAGCTGCTACTATACGTGTACCGATTGTGGCCTTCTACTAGCATTCGTCTGCTGGCTAAACAACTCTTTGGACAGGTTGATCTTATGAATGGTAAATAAATGAAATAATTAATTTTTTGGAGACTTAACCATCTGGTGCCTCGAAAGGCAAAAATAAAAAAAAAAGACCTCATCTTCATATACAGGGCAATGTGTAGGGCAGAATCTTTTACTCTCGAACCTGCGTTGAGAGCAAGCGCACCTAATTGTACCCTGTGAGAAGCTGTCGCCACGGCCCGCGCAGGGGCTGCTGGTTTGTGGCGAAAAGCATACCGGGTTGAGAGGCATCGTTCTCTGGCGTTGGCGAGTTCCTGCAGCTCCAGCGAAAGACGCCTGCCACCTATAGGGGCTGCATATCTATAGAAAGCAGCTCATTTCACTTAACAATTGATGCAGTCACGCAGCAAATAATAATAATAATAATAATAATAATAATAATAATAATAATAATAATAATAATAATAATAATAGTAATAATACTCAACCAATCAAAAGTGTTTATTAAAGTGGCCAGGAACAACCACGAGGGTCTCGGCGCTGGCGCACTCGGCAATACAATGCACAGGAAGAGCAGTGCACGCCCACCCTCACATACACACATACACACGCGCGCACACAAACACACACACACAAAAAAAAACTTTGGGAACACAGATTTTAAAAGAGCAAAAAATGTGTATCCGAAGAGAATACGAAGCAAAAGTGGTGTAACCGAAAAAAGGATTACAGAATTACGGAACACACAACAGATATGAGAGTTTGTGTTGAATTATTGAAATTCCTCTGCAACTACTTTCATGAATATTAAAATTAGACATGAAGACATCCAAGCACTCTGAATGAGCGTCACATGTCGCCTGCACTCTACATAAAGGGTCAAAAAAATTTTAAGGCTGGAAGTCGTGCCGTTTCCTCGCGCCTTTCTGCGGAATGTAAAAGCACACATTAGAAAGCAAGTGGGAGCCGCAGATTTTTTCATGTAATAATTTCTGGAGAAAACGAACATCCGATTTGTTGCGTCTACAGATGAGGGCAGATAACGCGAGTGTCTGTGTTAGCTCTATGGAGATGGAAGGCTTTTTACAGAATTGACGTTTACATATAGATGTCAACTTTTTTTGCACACTTTTGAAAATTTGACCTACAAGTGCCGCCCAAACGATTGAGGTGTTCTCAAGAACTGGAAGGCATGTGCTCTTATATAAAATTACAAATGGCCCAGGTTGTCTGAAGTCTCTCGCCACCCGACACACCGTGTCGAGCTTTCGAAGTGCAAGTTGCTTCGTCTGTTGAGCATGGGATGAGAAACTCTGGGAGCTATCAAAGTGCACTCCAATGTCCTTCGTTCACTGAGCACTTCGCAGGAGAACATCTTTAACGCTATAGGGAAATAAAGTCCTGTTAGTCTTCCGCGTGAAGCGTACAACTTTCGTTTTTGATGCATTTATGACCAGCTTGTTTCCAGCGCAACATGACGAAAAATTCAGCGATGTCCTTCTGAAGAGCGGCATACTCATTAACATTTTTTGCCGCTTTCAAAAGTTTCGCGTCTTCAGTATATAACAAAACTGAAGAGTTTTGAATGAATGCCGAAGCGTCGTTACTAAACAGCGAGAAAAGAAGAGGGCCCAGGACAGGCTCTTGAGGAACTCCACTTGTAACCGCATACAGTTCTGACGACTGACCATTTACGCTAACGTAGCAGTACCGGTCGCGTAGGTAGCTTCTTATCAGCGTTGTGATAGAGTGGTGCAGATCAAGTTGTGTCAACTTTTGAAGGAATATTTTGTGGCATACGACATCAAACGCCTCACTAAGGTTAAAATAAATGACATCCAGCTGTCATTTCTTATACACTGCTTGAGAGGCATGCTTCATGAAGCTGACAAGGTTGGTAGTTGTGGAGCGTCCCGATATGAATCCATGCTTCTCAGGAACGATAGTATCTTTAATAGAGGATGAAATCATTGAGTGCAGATTTGACTCGAATAATTTAGGTGCTGCGCGTGGGAGAGAAATAGGCCTGTAGTCACTCGCAGCACTTTTTACCCCTGACATAAAGACGAGAACAACCCGCGCTGTTTTCCAAGCCTTTGGGAATGTGTTCGTCTTTAAAGCAGAATTAAACATACAAGTAAGCACTACAACAAGCAAGGACCCGTACGTCCTAATCAAAGTAGGTGGAATGTAATCAGGACCACACGAAAAAGATGGTTTTAAGCGTTTCGTGCTCTTAAAGACAAGTTACTCTGAGACCGATAGACTTGAGTCCAGGTAAGGGTGATTGGAAAGCTCACCAACTCCGTCACTTCACCCTTCACCGTACACAGACCCGAAGTGTAGGGCGAAGGCGCCCGTGACATCTGGAACAGGTTGGCTGTCACCGCTATGTAGAGAGATATCTTGTTTCGTGTTGTTGAATGACTGTTCACGAACGTGTCTCCAGAAAGACTTTGAATATTTAGAAGTACTAGCCTCCACTTGTGTTTTACAGACGGAATGATCACGCTCGTAAAGACGTTTAAATACTAAAATCTTTACGCCAGTGTTCCTGATCAATAATTGGTTGGCTGTAAAACGGTAACGCAGAAAGTTAAGTATATCTGAAATGACTAAGAAACAAACGAGGCAGCACCCACTGAACGAAATGCGTACGTTATCTATGGGTGGCTACTGAAAAAAGAAAGGAATAATAATAATAATAATAATAATAATAATAATAATAATAATAATAATAATAATAATAATAATAATAATAATAATAATAATAATAATAATAATAATAATAATAATCTACAGCGCGTAAAATCAGGCTCTTTAAGAAAAGAGCTATTTGGAGCTTTGTTTATCTTTTCGAACACATTTCTACGAGCGTAAGAAACGCGACTAAGTGCGTGACAAGTGATTTGAGTGCTGCTACGTGCTCGTTTTTTATTCATTTATGCTTTTCGGGGAGACCCACAAAATATGCGAAAGTCAAAGCTATGGACTCACGAATGACCGCACTGATGAGCAGCAGCAGAAGGCGCTCTGACGAACGTACGAGGTCGAAGACATAACCATAAACAACGAGAAGACGACTTCTCGAGCTGCGTCCGTCGCGCAGCTGGCGTCGCACAGGTGTAGGTGATGGTGCTTTCGGCGCTATAGGAAAAGTCCTCATTTTCTTTTTTTGTTGTTGTTCTTTCGACAGTGCTAACATTGAAAGAGAAAGGGAAGCGATGCTACCAAAGCACTAGGCAAATATACAAATGAAACGTGGGGATAATAGGAATGCATCATCTCAACGAAGTCAGGAACCGAAAAAAAAGAAGAGAAGAAGAAAGCGAATACATTAGTCGGAATGTTGATGAGTTCCTTTCACGAAGACTAACCGAGTGAATATTTGGGCTCTGACACGTTGTATGAGATGAACAGGCGAACTACGTGATGGGAACAGGAGCGACTACTCATCCGTCTTTTTTACGATCAAAATAAAACTCATAATCTAAACAAATGGACTGTAACTGCCGCAATAGTGTTTTCGAAATAAAGAAAAGTAACATGTATGTGCACCTCAATCACACGGCCTGATAGCCGTCAGCCAATATTACAATAATTAAGATAGCTCATTGAATGCTGAAATAGTTTCCCTGTGGCGCATACAGATTTAGCAGTATACTTGCACGGTTTGCGCACAAGTGGTCGCGCGCACGCTTTCTACACCAAAGGCAATGCAGCGCCAAGCCACAGACAAACGATGTGCACACAGCGAACATATTTTACGCTGTACCCGCCGCTTCATAACGTTCAAGCTGCTTGCAAATAACGAGATAAATATGGGAGCAGGAACAACGAAAAGAAGGATATGCCGACATTCTCTTCGGCGCTTAAAGAGTTCGTCAGCACTCAAGCACACGAACGCAGACATGTTCCGTTAAACTGAGAAACCGAGGGATTGTGTTCTCTGCTCACCTTGGCTTGCGCTCTTTCTCAAGGATGATGAATGGAGCTTCTGCACTTGAAGAGGCTGAAATTAAATTACGCTTAGGCGTGCCTGGCATTAGTTCGCCGAAGCACTGGGGGCACCTGCTCGACTTTGGCGCGCGCATAAATCACGCTCGGACCGGAGACGGTTTCGAAGACGTCTGCACCGTGCGTGCATTATTTTCTTACTAACAAGGCCCAGTACTTTGGCGGCAAACCGACTTGCACGACGTGCGATGTTGTAGCGGAAGCTGATTCCAAGGCCGATTTGCAACCATCTGAGAAGAAAAATCGAGATTCTCTTTCGTTTCCACCCGCCACCTGTATTTCCTATACATATCAATAACAGCAGCACTTGCAAACCTACTCAGCCATCCTAGGAGATCGTATGTGACGCTGACTAAGTTTCAGCAAGCTCAATGTTGATTTGTTTGAAGCAAAGCCAGACGTAGGGAACAAATATGTTTGTGTGGTCGTGTTTGATTAATCGTTCGAGGACGGCCTCATGGTTTTAGATTCAGCCGCATGCAGAAACTTAAACCGGAAGAACCGTAGTGGGAAGTGGAGTTAATTATAAGTGTACTGTGAATAAATTTTACGCGAAGAATAGTTCACGCTATATGGTGATAGAGGGAAGGCGACGTAATTGGAAGAAATTTATGTATTTATTTATTTACAGTGCCCTCAGAGTAAGTATACATTATAGAGATAAAGGAGGTTAAAAACGAGATTATACAGAAAACACACAGTATAAGTAACAATAAAAATTATGCTAGCTAACTAATTTACATATCATAATAAACAAAGGAATAGTGGCAGTTCACCATAGAAATCTGATGGTACACTTTTCAATACACAAGTTAAGAATGATAGATTAATGCGTACATAGCTAAGTCACAAATGAATATTTGATGTTTATAGGCGCAAAAAAGTCGCATGATATATTAACCATAAGTTTCATGATTTAGATGTAGTTCAATAAAGCATCTCTAAATTGAACAGAATTACTTATGCTAACAATAGATACTGGCAGACCATTCCATCCATTGCTTGCTTTGGGTAAAAATGATTGCGAATATGTTAGTGTGTTAGAGAGAGGCACATGTACCTTTTGCGTATGATATCTACGTGAAGAGATGTATGTTGCTGGATTAATCCATGGCGACGAAAGCGCTGCGTTCTGGTAGTAAATCTTATGAAATAAGCATAGGCGTCATTGCTTCCTGCGGGTTCAAAGCGAAGGTAGGGTCAGTGTAGTCTTCATTTGTGTTACGCTTGCCGTACGATGGTAATTAGTTAGTATAAACTAAACGGAGCGATTCTGGACGCTTTCGAGGCAGTTAATTGAGATGGCGCATGATGTGGGTCCCATACTGCTGATGCATATTCCCACTATGGACAAACATATGTCGTGTATAACGATTGTTTGAGTGATAATGGTGTGAGCGAGAAGTTTCTGCGAAGATATCCAAGCGTGCGATTAGTTTTTCTCGTTATAAAGTTTATATGGTACATCCAGGATAGGTTACAGGTATATGGACGCCTATATATTTGTAGTTTCTGACGCTCTCTAAAAGAATGTTATCAAGTAAATAGGCAGGAAAAGCTTCAGTAGTACGGGATATTCGCATCGAATTTACATTTCTTGACGTTAAGTTGCATGTGCCATTTTATAGTCCTGTCATGCAGTGTGCTTAAATCGTCGTGAACAGAGGAAATATTAGTGTCATTAGTAATTTTGCTATATATTACGCAGTCATCTGCAAAAAAGACAAATTTTAGACGAAATGCTATCAGGTAAATCATTAACGTACATGAAAAATAACAGCGGCTCAAGTACAGACCCTTGTGGAGCGACAGATATGACGGGTGTTAGACTTGAATTAACTTCATTAGCGCTTACAATTTGCATGCTGCGTGTTAGAAATGCTTTTATCCAATTAAGTGCATTTGTATCAATGTTTAATGCCCTGAGTTAATGTAGCAGTAATGTATGGTGTACTTTTTTAAATGCTTTAGCGAAATCAAGAAAATACAGTTCGAAAGAAATGGATGAATGTGGTGTTTTGTGGTGCAAGGGCCAAATGTGGTCAAAGAGCGCCAGGCCGGTCCGAAAGAAATCCTGCGTCCAAGTTGGAATGCAAGTCGTTAGTAAAAAAAGAAGCTAGGTATCACAGGATAATGTTTTCCGAAAACCATGTTGGCTAGATGTAAAGAAATTGCTAGATTGAAGATGATTGATCACATGAGAATAAATTACGTGCTCCACTATCTTACAGGGCACTGAAGTCAAACTAATGGGTCTATAATTAGCAGGGTTATGCGTATTATCAGAGTTATTAATTGGAATGATTTTAGCCGTTTTCCAATCTAAAGGCAATGTGACGTTGCGAAACGATTGACAAATAATCAATTCTAAACTCATAGAGCAATGCACGCTAGTACTGTGTAAAAATTTATTGTTAATTCCATCAACACCCCATGACGATTTTAATTCTGATTTAGTTATGATTGATTTAATACCGCTACTATTAGATGCTATGGGATCCATCTGGGGGTATATTTTAGGTCGTATTCCGGGAGGAGGAGCAACATGCGAAGACGGCGAAAAGGCCTGAACGAACGTGTCATTTAGCACATCAGCGCATGCGTGGTCGGTGATTGCATTCCCAGTTGGTGAAATTAGGGTGATATTTCTAGTGCTATCTCCTTTCATAGAACTCCAGAATGCCTAATTACTGTTAGTTTTCGGTAGCTTAGGAAGAGTAAGGTTGTAGTAGGAAAACTCGCAGACCTTATGTTAGAAAAGTACGTGGCGGAAGCGGATTTGTATCAGAACCAGTGTTCAGGGTTTAGTGACCGTTTAGCGTTGCGAAATATGCGTTTATTTTTGTTACATAGTCTGTTAACGTGCCTGTTATACAATGGTGCGTTACTATTTGAATATACACGTCAGACTGGAATATAACGATTAATTAGATCAGATACTTCTTCTTTAAATAGGCGCCAATTCGTCTCGACAGAACGATCGAGATGGTCGAGTAGGAACGTGTCAAGAAAGGAAGCAAGTTCGTTGTTTATTACAGAGAAGTTCTATAATATTTTGTTTGTTAAAATCATTTACGTTTCAATGGTAGTGATATCGTGATTGTAAAATGTAGTGTATCATGGTCGCTAATGCTAGGTAAGTGCGTTATTGGGGATATAATATCAGCTGATGATGTATGCACGAGATGAAGTAAGGATGATGTAGTGCCTGGCTACACGTGTTGGAAGAACGACCGTTTTTACTACGGCAAAATCAGGACAAATAGCGATAAACTGATCAGCCTCACCGGATGATGGGTTGGAGAAGGGACATGTGCTGGGCTAGCTTATGTTAGGAAAATTAAAGTGACCTATAAGAATTATCTGTGCTCCGGGGAATCTTACTGTTAATTGATTTAGACAATCACGCAGGTGATCACAAAATGAACTATTCGAGGGTGGCCGGTAGCAGACGCTTAAGAATTTTTTTTTATCTTGAAATTAATGGCTAAGCAACACCAGACGGGTTCAACTTCAGCGATTATCGGTATATTAAAGCACTCAACGTATTTACTAACAGCAAGCAATACACCGCCCTTAATTGTCTCAATTCTGCATTCTGATACAGAACGTATTTTTTACGGCAATGAAACAATTTCTCGTTTGTGATTATGTCAATCAGCCAAGTTTCAGTTATCGCTATTATGTCAGCATCAGTGTCATCAACCAGAGAAGACAATTCGGCCCTTTTATTAGATATATTGCGATTATTAGAGAATACAACGGAGATAACATATCTCGAAAAAGTGCAGGAACCCCCCCCCCCCCCCCCCCCCCCCTCGTTTTGCTATCGCGAGTTCTGTAAGACAAGACTTGACCGAATAATTCAAGAGTCGGAATTTCTGTGTCGTGGCGTTATCTCGTAGACAACATCGTTACCTAGGTCATAGCCGTAACAATTTTCTCCCACGAATAGTCTTTTGTAACGAAGCCTGTAGGGTGCCTTTAGTCCTTTGCCATATTCCGTTAACTTATTTCTTATATTTCGCGTTGGGGGGGGGGGGGGGGGGGCTCACCGAAGTCTTCGCTCACCGTCAGGCTGCTCCCTTTTAGAAGAGAACGCGTAGACACAACTTGTTCTTTGGTTTTATAAGAGGAAAACCTAACTATTAACGGCCGCGATTTTCGTTGAGGGAAGCGATGTGAGCGCTGTGTGGTCGCTTGTTAAACTGACTTTTAATGTGTTATTTGTCAAATCTTGGGCTTTCTCCTCTGACTGCACGGGATTCTCTGTTCGAGTATCCGGTACACCGAAAAAAGAAAACTGATTGTCGCGACGTGAGCGATCTTCCGCGCCATCAAGTCGCGCACGAAGAGTGTTCGTATCAGTTACTACACTTTCAATCTTCTCGCGCAATAAGCTGACATCCTGTTTCCATTGATCAAGGATACCGTCTGGCTTTCTACTTGCTGCAGTCTCTGATCGATGTCGGATATAGCATCTGAAGCGGTTTTTTGCTGTTATTTCAGCTCATGAATTGTCTTCGACATAGAATTTTGTACAGAGTTTATTCTAATAGATCTTTCATTTAAGTCCCTCACGGCTTTGAGTACTTAAGCAAGTAGTTCGTCCTTGGATGGGCCAGGATTGCTTTCCACGTCACCACACAGTGAAACAAACAAGGAACAGAACGGGTCACTCAAGGCTTCTGGGTACGGAAGCACGACAACGAAGCGATTACTAGATTTAAAGCAAAGAAGTGTCAGTTTGGAAATGTAACTGACCTGTATCGTAAAAAAAAAAGAAACAAGTGTGAGCCTGTCCTCCTGTCGGTGCCTCCGTGCCCTCTGACTGTCCAGAGTGTACTGCCTGCCTTTAAGCGTCCCGCTGCTGGCGCTGTCGAGCTTGTCGCGGTTGCGCAGTGGTGAGCCGGAGATACAAATGGGGTGTCGTTCCAGATGCAGATTTGGTGACAACTTCGATCCGGCTAGAGTGTGGCGGGAACAGGTTCACCGAATTTGCCGGCCACGGAAGCACAGACGTTAGGCTCGCCACGCGAATCCAGTAGAACAGCGCCCCGGAAACCAGCGATGAAGGTAGCGAGTAACTGCAGCGTAATAAAAGGCAAGTGTGAGCCTGCCATCCTGTCGGTGCCTCCGCCATCCTGTCGGCGCCTCTGGCACCTTACAATGGCATCTAAATGGCATCTTACCACTGATGGGAGCCGAAACTGCATCCTTCGCATCACGTGTGCCTCGTTGTACTAATTGAGCTATGGCGTCTTTCGTTTTCCTCCCACACTTTCTTTGCCACTTCTGTACACGTACCCGCCGCGGTAGCTCAGAGGCTATGGTATTGCGCTGCTGAGCTTGAGGTAACGAGTTCGATTGTTCGGCCGCGGCGGCCGCATTCCTATGGGGCCAGAATGCAAAAACGCTAGTGTACCGTGCATTCGACGCATGTTGAAGCATCCCAGGTGGTCAAGTCTAATCCGGAGTCCACCACTACGCAGTGCGCCTCATAATCGTATCGTAGTTTTGGCACGTAACATCCGAATTTAATTTTTAGTTACTTCTTGTTCATCATGGTGTCGTATTTTAATGACAATAATAAAAAAATTATGTATTTTTTAACTTCAGTGTCCGCTAGCTCTACAAGATAGTTACTTGCATAAAGTTGATTCCCTCAATTTCCACGACTCTTCCGCCCATTAGACAGAGAGGACTTCGACTCCGACGTTTGAGTATCTTATTCTTGGTTTGTAGCGCGAAGTGGCACACACACACAGACTAGAAGAAGACAGGCCGAGCGCTCGTCCTGTCTTCTTTTAGTCTGTGTGTGTGTCACTTCGCTCTACAAAGCAAGAATATGTTACCGTACCAACTCGCCCAACTTTCTATCCTTTTGCGTTTGAGTATCTCCTGCCTCGTTTGTGGAATTATACGTTTATTTCTGGAACTTCGCTTCTTTGTTAGTCGGCGATGGACGTGGGACACCTCGGACATCTGCCAGGTCCGGTGACGTCAGCGGTGGCCGCGTCCAGAAATCGAACTGGCCCTCAAAGCGACTCTAACAGTGGGGACACCCGTGCCTACTCGCTGAACAGGGAGCAGATTTCCGACAACGATTTCGAACTTGTGATACGTAAGGCTCACAACAACGAAACGCCACGACTTCTTCATTTTTGAGCCCATTGAATGAAAGAACGCTACGTAGGCCTATGGCCAACACACTCCTTTTTGTTCCCGCTGTGCCCAACGACATGAAGAGCCTCAACAGGCAATCTGTTTTAGTGCTGCTGGAGGGATTGCTGCCGAATGAAATTACCGACATTTGAGTGAATACACTTAAGAACGTCCTGCCGATTGACGTTGCGCATGCGTCCGCGCTGAATACACTGCGCAACGTCAACGAGCTGGATGGAATGACGGACCATTCTCATATCCCGCTCGGCTCTGACGTCGCCACCGGTATCAACTACGATGCAGATGCCGCATTCCCAGCTCCGACTTAGACGTTCTGGTCAAGCCAGCCAATGAAGTTGCTGTCATCGCGAGTGTTACCCATCTGGGCAACTCACGTTGCTTGAAGATAATGTTCAAGAGTGACTGTCTACATTTGTATGCCAAATGTGGGCCACTTTCGGCATCCTGCGCAGCATTTCCTACCGAAGCCTAAAGAACGTCTTAAAACAAACGAAGAGAGACCATTCATCTCATCGGGAGGCGATATAATCGCCGTCCTTCATTAAACAAAGTCAGGGCCTCTACAACGTCCGTCCCATGCTCTGTTTCTCCACCTTCCTTGCCGCCCAGACCTGTCGCGGCTGACAGGAGCCAGAATAAAAAAAAAGGCTGTGGCTGATGCCAGCTTGGTCGAAGTTGCCAAAGCCACAGCCTCCTGCAAACTTGCAGTGCACATCGGCAACCTTGAATTCTGAACTTCACACCGATAAACTGCCTGAAAAGGATAAACAAGTGATTGTAATGCTTCGACCACTGATGAACGCCGTTCGCGCAACCCTCGGCAAGCTTAGTACACCGCCAGCTCATACACCGCCGTACACCGCCAGCTCGTACACCGCCAGTGCACTGTAGGTACTGGATGCTCTAAATCCAGTACTTGAAAGCCTTGAGTAGACACCATGGCTGGTCAAACACTGTCATTTCGCAATGTGGGCACACATTTTTCGATTTTAAAGTGGACCGCCTAAGGAATTGAGGTCCCGCACCTCATCCTTCCGCTAATATATATTCAAAATCGGATTCCCATAATCGTTATTGGCGAACCTTACGTACTTACTCCTATCAAACTGTCAGGGTAGAAAACATTTCTTTTTTCGACGTGCGACGAGCTCAGCAGAGTTGTCATTTACATTCGCATGGATTTTAGGTATGTCCGCCCCACAGTACAACCACATGGCGACAATCAATATACCTTCACCTACGTGTAAGAAGGAAGCACGTGCCATTCACGCTCATTGGTGTTTACATATCCAAGTCAGGACGATTTGAACGGGATAGACGATGACACATGTTATTACAGACCAGGGGTCCTTAGATTACAACGGGCGACTTCAGCGCGCAGCCCTCATTCTGGGGTAGCTCAACAATCAATTCCAGAGACAGGAATTTGGTGTCATTTGACTGTGATCAGGACCCTTGTTTCATGAATAATGGCAGTCCTACGTACCTTCGAGGCCTTAAGTACAGCAGTTTTGTGGATTAGACTCTGGTATTTCAGTTATATTCAGACATAGAAACGCTTGGGAGTGACCATGTTCTCACTTACGAGCGGATCAGCGGGCTAAACACTTTCTCCTCGTCGAATGCAGTACGAAGAATTGACTGGTCTAAATTTAAGCTACATATTGAAAGTGCACGTCAAGAAGACCTTGGCCATAACTTGGAGGATACCATCACACAGGCAGTGAAAGATGCTTCAGGCCTTGTAACGTTGACAGCGAACCGTTTCGATTTAGACATGAATTGGACAGCCTACGTGAACGTCGATGATGAGCTGAAAGGAGATACAGGCGCACGAATGCAATTTGTGACCTCAAATTGGCACGTAGAACGCATAAGAAAATCCAGCGCTGTTTGGACAAATTGCAGGAAGGACGTTCGAAGTCGTTTCGTGAATCACTGGACCCTCGTAAACCACTGTCATATATATGGAGGACTGTCCTTGACCTGTGCTCGTATCCCCAACATCGACATCCTTTCATGGCCTTAGCCCTACATCACTGCCGGACGCAGCTTGAGGTTGCGAATGATTTTGTGCGTGAATTGCTGGCGTGTGTGTCGCCCCTAACGCCGAAGATGTGTCTTCTCTGTGTCTCGCATCGCAGAAACGGAAATTTCCGTTACTATAGAAGAACTTGACACCTCTTTGGCTTCTTCTCGATGTTCATCTTCACCAGGGGACGGCGGCATCACATATGCTGTTCTAGCCTATTTTGGACCAGAGGCCAGGCGACAGCTGTTGAATTACTACAAGCGTGCACTCAAGACATGACGGCTTTGTTCCCGAGCAGTGGAAGATAAGTCGGCTTATACCGCTACTTAAACAAGGAAAGTCGTCATTTGACTTGGCGTCACTTTGCCCTATTGCCCTGGCAAGCTTCAAAGGGAAAGTAATAGAAATTAGGATCGTTGCACGCTTAGAATGCTATCTCGAATGCCACAATGTGTACGCTAACTCCATCACGGGCTTCTGGCAAGGCAGATCATGAATAGAAAATGTTATTGACCTCCCAACGTTTGGCCAGCAACAAAAAGGCCTCAAGCGCATATCAGTGGCACTCTGTTGATATAAAAGAGGTGTAAGTTGATTTCAAACAGGAAGCGATGCTCGAGTAATTAGAACTTTTCAGAATCGGTGGTCGAATATGTCTCTGGATCTACGACTATTTGACGAGAAAGTCTTTCTTTGTGCAAACCGAAGACTTCCAACTATTATACATTTGGTGGCGTCCCACTGTGTGGGGTATTAAGCACTGCTATGTTTAACCTAACTATGGTCGGCCTTTTAGCTAAGAAAGTTCGCCTATCAGTACAGACTGACGATATGCGTCTGGTCTTCTGCGGTGACTGGTAATCAAGTTCGCGCAAGAATTCGATGGACAGCCACCCTCACTTGTTCATCTCCCAAAACAAGGTCTTGCTGTCTCCGCCGAAAAATGTCCAATAATTGCGTTTACGCGCAAGCTCTTGGCACTGTACCCTGTTTCTCTCAATGGCCAGGTTATCGCATACCGGAAGTCTAATCAATTCTTAAGTGTGATTATTGACAGGGATTTTCTCTGGAGCCCCCACTGCATCTACCTGAAGCGCAGACTAATTTAGATTGTTCATATATAATGAAATTCCTGTGTGGAAAAACATGGGGCGCGTCGCTACGGTCCATGCTGTAGTTGTACAGAGCACTATTTCTGAGCTCTTTACGATACAGCTTGCCTGTTCTGGCGAACACATGCAAAGTAAATATTCACACCCTCAAGAGTTTGCAAGGCCAGGCTCTACACACGTTTCTTGGAATACCACGCTGCGCCTCGACTCATGCAACATTCATGATTGCTAGAGACCATCTGATTCCAACATAAATTACACTTGACAACTTCAGAGCAGACATTCGACATCTCTGCCGTGTCTCCAATCACTATATTGCTGCTTTAGTGTCGCTAAGACCTCCAGCGATATTTTCAAAATTTCATCAAGGGTTCCTTCCATCGGGCTTCACACCAGCAGCAAGAACACTGTTACCCCAATGGTGCTTACACCAACCACAAGTACGCCTCACAATTCCGGGAATTGCGAAGAAGACACGTCATCCAACAGTGGGTCTGCGATAGTTGACTTTGCTATTATTGAACCAGTCACATGGACAAAGAATATGCATTTACACCTACGGATCTGCCTGAGCCCCCAGTTCCACAGGCGCTGTTGTCACAATGAAGTTCTAAGTTTCCGAGACAACGTCCTCCACAGCAACAGAACTTGCCGCCCTACGTGCTGCTGCTGTTAATTACATCGTGCAAGCACAACCTTGAAAGTGGGTATTTTTTGTTACTCCAAGGTAGCCCTTCAGCACCTGTAGTCAGGCTTACGACGCAAGACTAATGAATAGGTGGTGCTTGAGACTAGAAAAGTTGTCCGTCAAGCCCTCACGAAGGAGCATCACATCATCTTCTAATCGCTTCCAGGGCAACGTGGCATTGTTAACGATCTTGTTGATGATGCCGCCCGGTCAGCCCATAAAGGAGCACATACACTTCTCATTCCCTTGTCGAGAACAGTCACAGCGGGGGGGGGGGGGGGGAGGTTCGTGTACTTGCTCACGGCAAGACGCAGGGTTCGTGCAACAGCTCGATTATCTCGGACTCGTTTTCACAGGCGGGATCCTGAAGCTGCCGATTTTATCGCACTTCTCCCGCCATGATGCAACTTTACTGGGCCGCCTCTGGTTAGGAGTGGTTTTTACGAAAGCCTACTAATTCCTTATTGGAAGGTCAGGTACAACTTGTGCCTCACGAATCCGTGAAGACATGATCAAATACGTGTTGTATTTTGGCGATCTACGCATAAATCACAAAAATCACATATAGGTGGGCATACGTTCGAAGAGTGGTGCTTAATTCTGGGCCACTTTGGATCGGACTCTGAATCGCGAGCAAGGGGACGCAGCTTCTTAATTCCTTAATGCGTACGCGTGTACACGGCCAAGGAACAGTGCTTTCCGGAAGTGCCCGAAGTGATCCCCGAGGACGGTTAGGAGAGCACTTGGAAACGCGCCTTAATTGGAAGCACGCGTCAGCGTGGAGGGCCTTCCTCAGAAAGACGAAGTCGGCAGTGCACTGGTAGTGATGAGAGGGATGTGCTAGAACTCGGCTGCACAGCCAGCAGATTGTCCTTCAAAGGCACGCGCGCGCCCACAGCAGCTTCGGAGCACTGAGAGGTCGGAAGCTCGTAGTACATCGGCCCAGCTTCCGCACTGCGTGGACACGGCCGAGAGGCCCGCTTCAGCGAGTTGCTGCAACCAGGCCGTTGGTTGTTTGCGCTATAGTATAGTTATCGATCAATACCAACTAGCGCAATTCACAGTTCTCCAGTAGTGAAAAGTTTGAGGCACCAGGGCCCGTGTTCACAAAAATCTCTTCGGCTAGAATTGTTCGTAGGAATAAATTACAGCCAATCCTTGTGCTTGACATATTATTATGGAAGGTGGCCGGCCAGCGGTAAATATACTTACGAACGAGAAGCTTTGGGAATTCGGCCCCTGATGTTTTCTTTCCTTGATTCTGCGCCATTAACATTGACCATAGGGTGTTTTTCTCCATGGAAGAAATAATAGCACTGGTAAACTACACCAAAACATAGCAAAGAGACAACAAGTATTACAGTTATCTGAGCACTGTTAGTTACAGGTTGGAACTTTACTATAATCCGTTCGAGTTTGCCTGAAGGATAAGGAATATCTGTTACAAATGTCCGCTGCTTGTTGCTCCGTGTAACTTTCCTCGCGTCATTGCGTGCTTTTTTTTTTTTGCCTATTGCGAAGGCTTTTTTTTGGAATAGAAAAAGCAGGCTTTCAAATGTTTTCTAAATTTCATGCGGATTAATGAATTCAGATTAGTTGATAAAATTGTGGGTACTTCGGCTGGCCTTTGCGTAATTGCAAAAATTTGCAGCGCTGCTGAGTCTCAGATAATATGGCGGTCCTTGTATTCGGCAATAGAACATTCCTGGAACTAGTTGGTAGAGTTTCGTTTCATTTTTTGCGAACTCTTGAAAAATTTTGTGTGGTGCAGAAATAATCAATAAAAGGCAAACAGATACAAATAATTGCGCGTTCACATACTGCTAAACGACGTACGAAACCCCCCATTTTAGGTGGAAAAAAATTGTTGCACGGCTTTGTTGCAAGATGATATGGTACAAAAAAAGGACGCAAAAGCTCGCCTTATTCGAAATAATGGGCAGTCGAATTGGAGAAGGATACTTGGGATTAAAACCGTGCGTATACAAAGTAATTAAATTCTATATACACGATCATCTTAAACTTAAGAGGGGGCTTTATATTGGCCAGGTGCTTACATCTACATTACTGTGGTAGTCATCACATTCAGCGCAAATACATACCTATAGTGTAATTTTATTTTCATCCATGCATTAAGAGTTGTAGAGTACGTGCAACAACAACTGCTAAAGCTACCGAATCGCGGGAAGTTAGGCGCAGTCAGGCTTCTAAGAGCTGAGCCTGTACAACTTGACATTATTCTGAAATCGTAATCTTTCACGACAACTCAATGTCATCAAAAATTATGAGGATGTATACGATTCTATGTATATTTGAAGGATGTCGCTATTTGCGGCAAAAGCCTAATGAACAGAAAGCTTTAGTTTCTTCACGAGTTTATGAAAATTACAATTATTTTAGGACTAGTTTATTGGCACACTTCACACAAGTATTTCATGGACAAGCCAAAATTATCCCCTCTGCTTCTGCATTGACCATACTATTACTGCGCACAATACATCGGCGCACAACATTTCTTCGTACTGCCCTTCGTATTGCGTTCCGCAGTGTTTGAACCGCGATGATTTATTTCGCTTCTTCTCCGCCGTATCACCAACTAGAAAGCGTTAATTATAGACTAAGTGTCGTAGTGTCGAGAACTTCACTTAGTTACGTTACGCTTACTGGAAGTGTTGTACAGCTTAATTCTCGCGGAGTATAGTCGGGGGTAGCAAAGCGAAGCAGCTGTTTCCTCCTTCAGCAATAAGCACCACATATTTCCATTTGAAGAAAGCATGAGTGTTTACGAAACGTCTTTCCGCAGGTTACGACAGGCGTCGTTTTTATTAATTCATGAGTTGAAAAGGAACTTACGGTGCTCAACGCCCACCGCTCTAAACCGACCGGGGCTGTTCGATACACGCACCTCGTGCGTACGTTGAGATTCCTTATATATGTACGACCAAGGTTCAAAGAATTCGAGGCACACTTAAAGAGGAAGCCGTCCCACCCGGCTGTCAAAGCCAGGTGGGCTACCTCCCCCTCCCGCCCAGCGAGGACGACAGCTCAAAGCGGCTGATGTCGGTGCCACCTGTCGCCCCCATTCAGAGCAAAATGTCCACGTCTATGCCGACGTAAGAACGCATTCTCTAGTCAAGGCCCTACAGGCAGCACAACACGCCGGCTTCCCGGCGAGGAACTCTGAAGCGCATGCTCGGTTAGGCCCTGGGCGTCAGTGAAGTCGACCGCCTCTTGTTCTCGGCGCGTCGGCCTGGGCCTCTTCGAGGGCAATGCTGAACCAATCCCCTCGGTGCCTGCAGTCATTCTCGTCTGATCCGGTCGAGAAGAGCTGCCGGCATGTCAAGCAGTCGTACTGCGTGTTAAAACTGCTCCATCAAAGCGCTTCATATCGCGGCCGTCACAGGTTCACGCACTTTGTTTCACCAAACATCCACTTCGGAAAAACAAAATGTCTCGTTAATGAACTGTCGTTATGTATACTCAAAGTTCTGGTGTACTTAAACTCAAAGCCGGAACCGGTACACATGTATGTATACAAACTTAAAACCAGAACCGCTATACATAAAGCTGCGAAGGGCGTGTTTTATGGCAGATGAACTCATCACGAAGGGTTATATATTTAAGTGCCTTATTATGCAACAATATATTGCAGAAAAACTTGAAAGCGTTGAGGAAAGAGTCATATAGATGCCATTCGCCGCTGCTGGCCGAACGACAGTGCCATGACAGTGGGACAAGACTGCTCAGTAGTTCACAAGACAGGTTAAACGATCGATTCACTTGCCGAATGACGGAGCCAGCTTTTAAAGATGATAAATTAGGTGATACCAAGAAGTCCTGCATAAAAGTCCTGGACTTATCGTGGAAGGGTAAGCGTTGACGGAGACAACACGGATCCCCTCACGAGTTTCTTTACTTTTCTTTATCCATATTCTCGCTCTCCCCGAAAGACAAGAACTGCTTACGAACAAAGTTATCTTTTGCAATGTTTAATCGTTCAATACATGTCGCTAGCACAGCGTGACACGTGTGAAGGGAAGGCCGTTTAGGTGGTTTTCACGAATTGAATGTCTTTTCTACAAGCATGGCGTGTCAGGAATGAGAAGCAAATCGTCTGATTCCGGCCAGAAAACCTGGCAAGCTACCTGTGGACAGGGTGTCTTACCATCCAATTACACTTGCAAGCTATGTTGAGAAAACAGCAGAGATAATCGTTCTAGTCCACTTCGACTAGTACTTAGTACCTAAATGAGTTGATTCAGATGCTATCACCACATGCAGGAGTGACCATTCCTCTGCAACATGGTTGTAGTCCTGGCGACGCATGTCTAGCACCAGAAGTTCTAGCACCGGTCAAGCACCAGAAACTACTGCCATCGCTCGCGACTACCCAATCACGACATACTATCTATCTATCTATCTATCTATGTATCTATCTATCTATCTATCAAAGTGCCTCTGGGAATGTGCCGCTCTACAATGACAAATTTCTTCCATGCTGAACCCAATCGAACCCACGTCACAAAGGTTCCTCGTGGGCAGCATCCCTACGCTTTAGCAGGCTGCCCCACAATTTCACTGGGTAGGTGCCGCTTTTCAATGAACGTGTTTCACGCCAACGCGCTAGAGAGCTGCGCCACGAATGCACTGGGTATGCGCCGCTGTTTAATGAACCTCTCGCAAACTTGCGTCACTGAGCATGTCCCGCTGGGCGTGCGGCAACCGAGGGGACAATTCTGAGCGTTCGCAGGCACCCGCGCGTCACGCTTCTCGTCTAGGAGGCCACTCGCAGACTTTTCAGCTGCGCCACTAGATGGTGCAGCGTGTCCAGAAGAATGCGCGAGATAGGAGCCCGGCTGCTCTGTATATGACCCATTTTTAAGCGTTCGCACGCACTTGCGCGGCATGTATTATTGAGACCGCGCGCAGGCATTGCGGCGGCGGCGCTAGATGGCACCGAGTATTCTTGGGGAAGCGCAAAAGAGGAAGCCCGCTGAGGTACTCGCCTCATACATAACTTGTTTCGACGGTGGCAGTATGTTGTATCGCTATATTGCTTCAATGCTCAACGCATTACCGTCGACAGTCACGGTGAGATGGGTGCTGCAGAATTTTTTTTCTTCTGATTATGGTCCCTGCCTTATTTGTTTTCATTCTCTCTGGTCAGTAGCAATAGGCAAGTTTGAGTGTAACGAAATGAAAATTAAAAAAAAAGGACAATGAACACGTGGTTAATAGTCTAGAACAGGCAGTTGAGGCGTATAGAAGCCAACGCTTTGGTTATCATAGACTATCTCTCAGTTGACAAAAAATGTGTTGGCACAGTGAGGGAGCACGGTCATCCAAGCCGCAGTACTTGCAGTGTGTCTCTTTTCAAGTGAGATGGTATAATTTTGACCTATTGCAAGCAAAAAAAATATCATCACAAAGGTATTTTATATTCCTATCTTTTTTATTTGCTAGGGCTGAGTGACGTGGAAGTAAGGTGCGTCACGCTACTAAAGGCTATACAATGCCCATTCGTTTTCAGTACGCTGTAGAGACGGTATTCTACGAACAGAGGCACGCATTCCGCATTTCCGAAGCTACATGTTGATTGAAAAGGCTGGTACATACAAACTTAAAAGGAAACGCACTGTTTTGGTGCAATGCGCGTATTGCACGATTGGTTGAGCTTACCATTTCTGGAGCTTTCACTCTGCGAACCCTTTCCAGTCTAAGAGAGGTAGAAAGAGGGAAGCTATGAAGCGCGTACACATCATCTTCCGCTACAGAGAGAACTGGAATTTTCTTCTTACTGCAGACAGTAAGTGGCATCTTAAACAGCCGAAAATTCGATTCCACTACACGGCTGATGCAAAATACAGGGATAGTTCAGTCAAGCCGACGAACGGCTTGAACATATCATGGTATCATAGGCAGCATGCGCATACGTACGTAGCTCAATTAGAATTCATTCTATCCGCAAGAAGCGTTCACTTCCTCATTAACGCGCAGCCGCGGAGGCGAGCGGCAAGTGAACAGCCAAGCCGCAGGCACGGTGACGACACGCGGCGATGTTCGCAAAGCTATATATATATATATATATATATATATATATATATATATATATATATATATTTCATTCATTTCATTTCATTTCATTTATTGATACTGTGAATCCCATCAGGGATCGATTGTAACAGGAAGGGCTGTATGTCATACATAGGAACATGGTATAAGGTGTTACTTACTAAATCTTATACAATAAAGAACTTGGGCATATAACAATTTGACTGCGTGTTTATACAAGAGAATAAATAGAACGGAGAGGTTATGACAACGATAATTGCAGTTACAGAAACCAGTTACAAGGTCAGTATTGAGGTAATAACAGTCACGCAACAATCAAGGTTACAATAATGCCAACAAGAAAAGAAATGTATTGCATCACTGCCGTAATTATAGTCAAGCACAAACACCATTAAAATAACAAGGCAACAAGAAACTACGTAAATAATGTGGAGAATTATTGCTGCAATGCGCATAGTTGATCCGCAATCAGGGTACCAAACGTATCTAAGGATGAGCTGTTAGTGACACTTGTGTTAAGATTATTCCATTCGCGTGTCGCCCTTGGAAAAAGTGAGTATTTGAAAATATCAGTGCGGAATGAAAATTCGCTTATTGTGTGTGTGTGTTTATGACGAGGTAATCTATTCGAGGACGTTGATATGTATTTCATTATAGGCAGTTTAAGTTGATTGTGTATTAACTGATACATGATTTTTAGTCTAGCAAGCTTGGCTCTGTTATGCATGGTTAGAAGTTCTGCCCGTTTCAGTAATGGTGTTGGTGAGTCTGTGATGGAGTGTTTATTATATATGTATCTCAGCGCTTTTCGCTGTACCCCTTCAAGTTTTTTAATCAGCTTGTTAGTAAACGGGAACCAGACGGTGTTGGCGTACTCTAGAACCGGTCTTATAAGTGTTTTATATGCGATTAACTTTGTTTCAGATGGTGCTAGTTTAAGGCGTCTGTTAATGAAGAATAGCTGTCTTATTGCGGTTGATGTGATATTGTTAACGTGAGAATCCCACCTGAAGTCAGATGTTAGTGTCACACCAAGGTACTTATGCTCATGAACAGATGCAAGATATATATATATATATATATATATATATATATATATATATATATATATATATATATATGTAGATATATATATATATATATATATATATATATATATATATATATATATATATATATATATGTAGAGAGAGAGAGAGAGAAAATATTTATTGAAATAAAGGGAAACCGTAGGGTCCTTCGACGGGCCCTGCGCGTGGGTGGAGTTCTCAGTCCAGGACTCCATGAGCCGCGGCCAGCCGGCGCGCTCTCACGACCAGATCGAGCTGGTCCTGGGAGTTGACGCTAGACAGCGAGGCTTCCCACTGTTGTGCGGTGGGGTGTGCGATTGTAGGGTTGGCGCTCATGAGCTTGCACGCCCAAGTGGCGTGGTAGAGCATGGGCATTGTGCACGGTACATGGCGTGATATAGTTGTACGGTGCGGAAAGGTTTGTCTGTAGCTGCCTCCACGAACCTGCTTCGGCGCGCGTGAGGGAGTCGTGCGGTAAGGGATATTTCCTGCGCGGTTGTCTGTAGTGTTGAATTATGGCGTGAAACTGTTTTGGGATCTGTTCCCAGCAATCCTCGTCACAGTTGTCGGGCTGTGAAGCTCGGTGAGTGTGCGCTCGAGCCGAGGCGTGGGCCCTCAGGTTCTCAGCGAGAGAATCGTGTCCGGGTGTCCATACTATTGTGGCCATTTCAGGAAGGGTAGGGGTATTGAAAATGGAGATCGTCGTTCACGAAATTCAACCGGTAGCATAGTTACGACATGCTTCGTGCGAGTCAGTGATTATTGGGAGGTATTTTCTTCGGGGGTCCGTGACCACTGCTATGGCTATGGCCGCCTCTTCAGCTTCTGTGGTGTCAATGCACTGTATCATTACCGCGACGATCTCACGGAAGGCGTAGTCAACGATGCTCACGGCGTCGGCGTCTCTGTCCTTATGCCTAGCCGCGTCCATGTGCCGCCTGCCGTGATAGATGGCGCACTTCTTTTGTAATGCTCCCGCACGAGCGCGTCGGCGGCCTCTGTTGCATGCATGTTCCTGGGTACCGGTGCGGCGTAGAGACACTCAGGAATGGTCCGGGGTATGAGTCCCTTCCGTGCCATTTTGTACAGTGGCATGGGGTGGCCTAGGTGTCGTAGCGCAGCTCTTCCCGGCTCCGTGACCGCTACTTAACCGTTCCCTCTGGTTCACCAGATGCGCCTCTGTTAGGTCGCTTATTGTGCTGTGCATGCCGAGCTCTTCCAGTCGTTTGGTGGAACTGTCTTGCAGAAGCTCCAACGCTTGTTTATAGGCTCGCCTCATAAGAGTGCTGAACTTTCTCGCGTCACTGCTCGCGTCACGGCCCGGTAAGGGGTGCTGAAGGTGAGTCTACTGGTGATCAGCGCGTGTGTGATCTTGACTAGGTCTGCTTGTTTCGGTTGATGTTACCTATTTGAGATACAATGGATAAAGTGCGTTATTTGTGTTGTGTATTTTCCCAGATGTTGCTGCCGCGCTTCCCATGTCGCTCTGCAGTTGAAGGCCCAATATACGGATTTGTTTCACGTTCGGTACGGGTTTTCTCTCAAGTAGTAGTTCCACGTCCATCGGGGGCTCCTGTTTCTTTCCTCTTGATTTCCACCAAAGAGTGGTCGTCGCCGGTTTCTCAGGGGCGCATCGGTGTCCACACTCCTTAACGCAGTCGCTGATCGCGTCTGCCGGTGCTGGAAGAGCTATCTTGCGGCTCCCCCAACAATCTTCTGCTGGCCCACACCATGATGTCTGCGTATATCGCTTGTCAAATCTCGGGTATGACATTGAGATAATCTTGGAGCTCGAGGATTGCTAGGTTGAAGAGAAGCAGTAATATGACTGCACCTTGAGGCCTGCCTCTTGAGGGTACGATTCCTGTCCGCGTTCTGAGCTGTCAGAGTCCTGCCGTGTCCATGCGATCATTAAGGAAGGATCTCACGTAGTTGTAGGTTTGTCTGCAACATTGCACACGACTGAAATTTACGAGTATTTCCTCGTGGAAGACATTGTCAAAAGCTCCCCTCACGTCAAGCGCTAGTGCGGTGCCCGCTCTATTTGGCGTGAATGTTGTCCAATATGTCTTCCTTGAGCTGCAGGAATACATCTTCCGACGACAGATGAGCTCGGAAACCGTACATGGTCGTTCACATGGTTCGATTTTCCTCGAGGTGCTTGTTTAGTCTGTTCAGGACAACATGCTCGAAAAAGCTTGCCGAGACAAGACGTTAGCGAGGTGGGGCGAAGACTGTTAAATTGCAGCGGATCTGCCGGTTTAGGCATTAGCGTTATCTCCACGTGTTTCCACTCAAGAGGTACTTCTATGGTCTTCGATACTCTGATCAATAGCTCCAGTATTGCCGCGATCGATTTTTCTTCTACGTTGCGTAGAATCTTGTTCGTGATCGTGTCCTTTCCGGGGTTGGCATTTCTAGTTAAGCCGCAAATTGCTATGAGTATCTCGGATATTTCGATGGGTCTTCGTTCTCCTCACCTCCGTATTCGCCGTGCGCTTTGGGGCGGTGACCGCCTTACGAACGAAAAGGTTTGTGAATTTGACCCCAGATGTGGGCTCGTATTCACAAAAAGTTGTAGCACTAGATTTATTCGCAAAAGTAAATTCCAGCCAATCCTGATGCTCGACGTATTTATTTATTTATTTATTTGTTTATTTATTTTGTATTACCCTCAAGGCCAGGGGCATTGCAGAGGGGAGGGGTAAGAACAGTTTCAAAAGGTTGCAAGAGTGTAGTATGTTACAATAAAAAGAGGAAATGATTATTGCTGCTGTTATACGATGTTAGCTAAGGCACAAACAAAAATGAACATAAACTCAGGTCAGGGTAACTAGACAGTAACAACATTTGTTGGGTAGGAAAATAGCTGCTACTTATAAAATATTAGCTAGTACTGGCTCTAAGGCATTGTTTTCGGTAAGAGTAACGATGTCTGGAGGAAGGTGGTTCCATTCTCGAGATGTTCGCGAAAGAAATGACTGAAAAGGTCTTTTGAAGCGGCACGATACAATACCTACTTTGAGGTAATGATCAATGCGATCAGATACAGAGTAATAAAATCATTTCGTACAACAGGGCGATAGTAAACTTATGAAACAAAGCTAGGCGGGATACCTTTCTGCGAGAAGCTAATCCATGGCTGTAAGTTAAGATTACTTTTCATAGCGCTTATTCTAGTTAGGAAGAATGAAAAGAACAGTATTATTTTGAACAAATTCAAGAAAATTAATTAGATTAACTTCACATGAAACCCAAACAGCCGATACATATTTTAGTTTTAGGCTTATTAGCGTCGTATACAGGAGTAGCTTTAAAGTTGGCAGAGCGGAATGAAAATTTCGCCGCAGACGACCTAAAATCAGGTTGGCATTTTTATTATTGTAAGCAGTATGAATATCCCAGCAGTATTACAAGCGAAGGCCGCCGACTAATGGCAAAGAGCACGTAAGAACGAAAAGCTGTGTGAAATCTGCCCCTGGGACCGAATTCACAAAGCTTCTCGGGACGAAAATTCGCAAATTAATTTTTTTTCGTAAGTTATCTTCGCCATTGGCCGGCTGCCTTCATTAATAATGGGTCCAGCATCAGGCTTAGCTGGAATGCCCTCTTACGAGTAGTTCTAGCGTAAGAACGTTTTCCTGAATACGGGCTCTCGTTCGTAAATGTTCTTTTTCATTGGATGGCCGCCTTCGCTACGTCCAGCATTAGGATCGCCTGAAATTTGTCGTTATGAAATATTTCTAAAGTAACTGCGACTTGTGAATACAGGCCCTGATAATAGCATAAATAATTATGGTGTAACATAGGACTCCATTTTAGTGCCGTTGTCGCTCTTAATTTACCGAATTTACATGAAATGTAAAACAAGCATTACATTACCAAATTAATAATAATGTATGCTGACATCAGAACTATCAGACATTGTTTGGGATATCATCGGCCTTAGCTAGATTACAAGAACTTGTGAGGCTTATACATTGCTGAATAACGGCCATGTCCTCTGCTATAGAGGTCCCCCTGATAAGAAGCAATACGGGGTAGGATTCCTAATCTATAAGGACATAGCGGGCAACATTGACGAATTCTACAGCATTAATGAGTGGGCAGCTGTAGTAGTAATCAAACTTAATAAGAAGTATAGATTAAAGGTAGCACAAGCCTACGCTCCAACATCCAGTCATGGTGATGAGAAAGTAGATCAGTTTTATGAAGATGTTGAATTAGCGATGAGAAAAGTGCAAACTTAGTATACTGTAGTAATGGGGGACTTCAATGCAAAAGTGGCGAAAAAGCAGGCTGGTGAACAAGCAATTGGCCACTACGGCGTCGATTCTAGGAATGCTAGAGGAGAGATGCTGGTAGAATTCGCAGAAAGTAATAAGGTTCCAATAATGAACAGCTTTATTCAGGAAGCGTAGCAACAGAAAGTGGACCTGGAAAAGCCCTAATGGTGAAACAAGAAATGAAATTGACCATACTTTCTGCTGATCCCAGCATAGTACAGGATTAAGAAGTGATAGTTAGGGTAAAGTGCAGTGATCATAGGTTAGTGAGGGCTAGGATTCACCTCAATTTGAAGAGAGAAAGAGTAAGATTGGCAAGAAGAAACAGGTCAACCTAGAGGCAGTAAGGGTAAAAGTAGACAAATTCAGGCTGGTACTTGCAAACAAATATGCAGCCTTAGAACAGAGAGATGATGATGACATAGAGCTAATGAATGAAACCGTAACTAGGCTACCTTCAGAGGTAGCAATTGAAGTGGGAGGCAAGGCACCACGGCAACCAGTAGACAAGCTCTCCCAGGTAACAAAAGAACTAATAAAGAAATGACACCGTGAATGAAAGTGTTCAAACTGTCAAAACTGATCAACAAGGCGAAAATAAGTGATAATCAAAACTATAACGTGAGAAAGACGGTAGAAGCCGTAAAAAATGGACGCAGCCTGAAATCAGTGAGAAACAAAAACTTGGCATAGGACAAACCAAGATGTATGCACTGAAACATAAGCAGAGTAGTATCGTCAGCAATATCGAAGATATAGTAAAAGAAGCGGAAGAATTCAATACTGATCTGTACAATACCCAGAGGAGTCAGGATACCTCCATTAGAAATAGTAATGAACAGGATACAGAAAGTCCTCTAACCAGGGATAAGGTCAGAAGGGCTTTGCAAGACATGAAACGAGGAAAAGCGTTAAGAGAAGATGGAATAACAGTCGATTTAATCAAAGATGGAGGAGAAATAATGCTTGTAAAACTGGCGGCTCTTTATACGAAGTGTCTATCGACTGCAAGAATCTCATAAAACTGGAAGAATACAAACATTATACTAATCCACAAAAAAGGGGACGTTAAAGAATTGAAAAATTATAGGCCCTATTAGCTTACTCCCAGTATTATATAAAATATTTACCAAAATAATCTCCCATACAATAAGGGCAACACTGGACTTTAGTCAACCAAGGGAACAGGCTGGCTTCAGAGAAAGAGAAAAGGATGCATACAAAGGCAGGGAGGTTAACCAGAGGCAGTTCCGGTTGGCTACTCTGCACGGGGGGAAGGGTGAAGGGGGATAAAAAGAGAAAGAGAGCGGAAGGGGGAGATAGAGCGAAATAGAGACGAGCACGAACAAACCGCGTACACAACAGAGCGGTAGGCGGCGGCAGGAAGGGATACTGTACAATGGATCCCATCCATGTCATTAATCAGGTTATTGAGGAATCCGCAGAGTACAATAAGCCTCTATATGGCTTTCATAGATTACGAAAATGCATTTCACTCAGTAGAAATACCAGCAGTCATAGAGGCATTACTTAATCAAGGAGTACAGAACGCTTACGTAAATACCTTGGAATATACCTACAGAGGTTCTACAGCTACCACAATTACACAAGAAAAGCAGGAAGATACCTATAAAGAACCTATAAATACCTATAAAAATACCTTCTAGATAGCTAGAAGATACCTATAAAGCCTCTAGAGTCTGTGAAATAGTACGTTTAAATAGGTCAATTAATCACAGGGAACCCTGATCATGAGAAGTAAATTCATAGAAGAATAAAAATGGCTTGAATCACATACGACAGACATTGTCAGCTCCTGACTGGAAGCTTACCATTATCATTGAAAAGGAAGGTGTACAATCAGTGCATTTTACCAGTGCTGACATATAGGGCAGAGACTTGGAGACTGACAAAGAAGCTTGAGGACAAGTTAAGGATCGCGCAAAGAGCGATGGAATGAAGATTGCTAGACATAACTTTAAGAGACAGAAAGAGAGCGGTTTGGATCAGAGAACAAACCGGTATAGACAATATTCTAATTGACATCAAGAGAAAAAATGGAGCTGGGCAGGTCATGTAATGCACCGGTTAGATAACCGTTAGACCATTATGGTTACAGAATGGTTACCAAGAGAAGGGAAACGCAGTCGAGGACGGCAGAAGACTAGGTGGAGTGATGAAATGAGCAAATTCGCGGGCACTAGTTGGAATCGCGGCGGCTGCTGCTGCCGCCGCCGTCGCCGCCGCCGACGACGTTACAAACGTTTCTTTCTTTTTTTTTTGGGGGGGGGGGCGAGGGTGATTCTTACTTTCTCCTGGAGAAAGAAAAACTCCAGGGACTAGACGCTACAGCAAATCATTGGTTACAAAAATTTCTTAAGCTGGTTTACCCTAATCAGCTGAATTTAAGCACAAAAAAAAGAAACTGTTTTCGGTGTGTTCCAACTTTTTTTTTTCCAGTGACTCCAACACCACACCTTGTGGCTGTCAGGCTTTTGTGAGAGCTGTATTTTTCGCTTGAACATTCAGATGTTTTCACTGTTTCACTGTTTTAGCGTGGGAAAACGGTAACAAGACACTTTCAGAAAAACTGGCTGCGTTGTAACGGTGAGCCGTTCTGTTACCGAATTCTTCGAAGCAGTACATGGTTTATTCAACATTATTGATGCGCCGCAACATTCCCTATACTAGAAACGCATAGAAAACCAAGATCTTCATGGCATGGCATGGCATGGCAAGAACTTTATTTTGGTCCAGATAAACTAGGGCTCGAGGGCACAAGCCCCCAAGGCTAAGTCGGTGGCTCCGCCCACGTAGGCACCGGTAGGCCAAAGGGTTTCCCGATGTCGTGAGCTCTCCGGACGGCCAGGAGTTGATCTTGGAGGACTTCGCTGGATATGCGCCGAATCCAGTCCTCCTCACTGTTGAGATTCGTAGCCCTTTGGTTGGGGCACAGCCAGAAGATATGATCAAATAGACACGGAGTGTGTCCACAACTTTTACATACCGCAGGAAAATCCTGGTCAATCAAGATCTGCAGGCATATATTGAATGGGATCTCCAGTAACTTAGGGAAGTTTTCAAATCGCTGTGTGAACAGGCACGTAGGCGACAGCTTTCGCCACACATAGGTAGTAGTAAAGAAACCTATGACAAACTATGGTACGCAAATTATTGAATATGAGACTTTGCGTTTATGCAACATGAACCCTGATATTGCTTGCCAACACAGAAATAGTAAAACTAACTCGCGGGTCTAAATGTACAATACGAAAGGTGTCTTCATCTGATTGTGAAGTGTTTGATGAACGCTGATGTGATTACTTGAACCTCATATTTTTATTGTTGAGTTATTAACGTTGTTACCACTGTAATATTATTCGTCAAACAAAGTGAAATAAATGAAAATTATATATCCCACACTGAAATGTAGGTCGAGCTTTAGTGATGTTTTTATTGCTGTTTATGTATCTGAAAATTTCCAGTGCTATTCAACATGTTTATTGAATGAATAATTTATGCTAACTACCCCAATTCCTCTGAAACGCTGAGACATCAACTGAATAGAAATTGCAATGCATCAAAATTTCCAATATTCATTGAAATGCCACTTGCATTGAGAGCTACAAAAGTTGCTGCGGAAATCACGTAATTTTTGACGTTACGTCCAAATACACGGAATTAACGCTTCAGATTTTGTAAGCATGTTCTGGAGGGCACTCTTATTGCATAAATGTTTGCGAAACTTCACTCGTACTTTTAAGCGCGTCGTGTGAAATGCCCGAATACAGATTTCATCTGCGTACTAATGAGAGCTTATCACCAACGCCGCGCCACCTCACCAGGCATGGTGTCCCCCCCCCTCTCCCACTTTAGTATTTTAAAATATGGTCTCTGTATAAATCATCTCATTAAGTGTATGAATCTTTGTGAGAGGAACTTTCCGTTTTGCGCTCTGCGAAATGCGCTTACATCCTTCGACGGTGGCCGATTCCCGACACCTCTGCACCTCAGTAGCATACAAGGCCATCGTGGTAAACCTAAGGTCTCCCACTGCTTTGAACACCGGTATTTAGAGCGTCTCATCCGGGCTTTCGCACACATAAAACCTGCCATAAAGACATCGCTGTCTCGTCTGCCATCCATTTGCGGTCTTGGTCGGGCCTGCGCTCTTCTCCAGAATCCAACATTACAATCCGTGCACGGGCACTTATCCCGCACGTAAAAACCCGTGTTGGGAGAAGAATGTTGAGGACTACCGCTGCAGCGCAGTAGCTCGCGTGATGTTAAAGCATTAACTCACGCTCCCTCTCTCTCTCACAGGACTGGGCGTTATATGTAGAGGTAAAAGAGTAGTCATCAACGACCAAGCGTACACACTTTCCTTAAGCTTACATTTCAATACTATAAAGATATTCTGCTGCAAAAAATTTGCGACACAACTTTCTGTTTTCTACTTCCAGTGGGCGTACACACATTACGGCATTCCGAATGGTTCTACTTCATATGCGGCAAAGAGTACGTGTAGCAGCAAGTAAAATCAGCAGCAGTACGTCTGCCATAATATTCTTGAAATTATAAATATCCTTATTAAAATTTGCCAGCATATATACCATGTTTCTGCAAGGAAGGCCACATGGACAAGCGCCGCTTTACTGGCAAATGTTTACCTTGGACAGCGTTCACTCTTCAAATTATGGGATTTTACGTGCCCAAACCACTTTTTGATTATGAGGCACGCCGTAGTGGGGGACTCCGGAACAATTTGGACCACGTGGGGTTCTTTAACGTGCACCTAAATCTAAGTACACGAATGTTATCGCATTTCGCCCCCATCGAAATGCGGCCGCTGTGGCCGGGATTTCTTCCTGCGACGTCGTGCTTAGAAGCCCAACCCGATAGCCACTAAGCAACTCCGGCGGGTCGCTCACTCTTCTACGTGGTGGGTAAGGCATGCGGCAAAAAAATGGGCATCATGCTCTGTCCTCGCCGCAACGGCTTTTGACGGGCACAGCTGCTAACGTGTCAGGATGAGAGAACGCGTTAACGAAAACGATACTTTGAAAGGTCAGCACAAATTGTCGCTACAAGGCGTGTGGCTATTAAAAAAGAAGAGCTAAGCGATATAACGAGGCAATCGAGATGCAGGAAATAGCAGCTGCGCATGACTGCAATGCTTGGAGAATCACAAACACGCCTTCGGTACAGCATAGAAGGATTGAAAAAAAAAGGCCTTTGTCGGAGAGAGGGTGGCGATGGCGTTGGGGATGTAAATTAAGGTAGAGAGGAGAGGACAGTAAGCAGGATGAAGGGAGGAAAGCGTCCTCAAGGTAACAACTTTCTCGTGGACTTGCCGCGCATATGTATCGCATTTCTTCAAAACTCTTAACGGGGCAAAACACGAACACTTCACGTAAAATTATAATGTCTTTCTTTCCCTGTTAATGGCGGCAGTGGAAGAGTAATATATCGCGGCTTTCCTTTGTGCGTGCGTCTGTCCCGCTCGAGTCCCGTCACTAACCTTTGAACACTTCGTCAGAGAAAACAGCGGGCTTGTCGCTGATATTGAAATGCATTCCGTCATATTTTTTTTTTCTTCCTAGCCTCGCCGACTTCATGCTTGTTCCTTAGCAAGCTTCGCGCGGTACCGCATCACGCGGGCGCGGACGTTACGCGCATTAGCGTAGAAACGCGTTCACGCAGTGCAATAACCTTAAACTCGCGGGGCATCCGGTGCCGTCGCAACGCCCCGCGCTGCGGGCTGAGTTCACTTGTAAGTCGTCCTCGTGCCGCCGCTAAAGGATAAAACATATATGTATGCATATAAATAACGTGGCGTTGGTAGGGCCGGAAAGGGGGCCGGTATGGGGGAGGGCGAGGCCGCTGATGACAGGAGCCGTAATTCGCGCCAAGGCGTAGGAGCGGCCCGCTAAAAGCGGCGCGTTTGTATTCATTAGCGCCAGCGCCGAACCTTTGATTGAATTTTGCTTTTCCGAAAGGAACCCTGCGTACCGTCGTCTCTCAGCGGCATGAATCTTCATTTCCACTGTAGGCTCTACCGACGCAGTTCATTTCGAGCGCGGAACGCCGCAAGCTCGTTCTTCGCGGCATGGCACCGCATGGGGCAGCAGCAACAACGCGGCTGTGTCACTATTGCCCAGCCCTCCCTACTTTACTCCCGCTTTTTCTCGCAGTGGCCCCACGCTCTCTCCTGTTCTCGCCCTCGTCCTTGCCAGGCCTATTTCAGCACCGATATCCGTCCGTTCGGAAAAAGGGGGAAAGTAAAATACAGCTTAGCTGCCTTACTGGTAAACCGTACACTTGAATGTGATGTCCCATCGCGGCAGGAATACGTATGAAGTGTGAATGCTATAGGAAGTTCCCGTGTCATTCTGTGCTTTCACGTACTTTTTCGAGGGAAGCCGCACGAAATAGCCATTCTGCTTTATTGCGTCCGAACCTCCCCCCTCCCCCTATTTTTCTATTTTTTTTATTTTCTTAAGAGAGGGCCAGGGGCGAAAGCTCCGCCTAAGAGAATAGATTGATTAATATCTCGGAAAAACGACGTCGCTTCCGGGCACATGTATTATCCTAGCGCCTGCAACAATTGGTGCTGCTTAGACAAAATAGGGTGGATGGTTTTTCCGTGGCTAAAAATGGCGCAATGAATATTTTTCGTGAATTAACATAGGTAAACTCTCTCTTGGGGTTTATAAAACCCAAGAGATATAAAGCCCGAAAGCCCGTTCATAAAGCCCGATAGCAGCGCACTGGAGGTTCCGGTTTAATTTTCACCACCTCGGTTTCTTTTCAGTGCACCCAAAGCGCACTACAGAAATGTTTTTGTATTACAATCAACATGCGGCTAAGAACCGTCATGGCGGCTTGGTGCTCAGCAGCACAAGGCCATATCTACTTAGCCCCCGAGGTGTAATGTGCAGATAGATTTCTAGAGGCTGCCCCTTTGCGTCGGGGTGTATATATGTGTCGTTTCGTGATCAATATTTGACATTCATCAACGTTACCTACATTTTTCTTCGCGTCTTATTGTATGTTCCTTCTCCATAAACTTCCAGTTTCATCTGACTCATCCCCGTGACTCGTCTCCACGAAAGCTTTTGAATCCATTGGGATTCAAAAAGAGAGCATGTCCTTTGAAGAGGGGACGCGCTCTCTCTCTCACACACATACACACACACACGCGCGCACGCGTGCAAGCACACGAAGAATTCCCAACGTCAAATTTTGTGAACCATAAGTGAGGACTGTTTTTGTAGGCCTCCGTTGTTTATAAGTACTCCTACTTTTCTGCCACCAAACCTAAGATTGCCTGTTGCTAATTTCTATTGCAGACATATTTGCTTTCCACCTGCTATAACTGAGCCCAAGGGCTTCAAGGAGGCCAGAGGGGCATAAACCGACAGCTGGGTAGATATCTTCACATTCTAATAAAACATCTTCTATCGTTTCCCTAGCTTTACTGCAGCAAGCACATGCCTCTTCTTGCTTAGTGCACCTCGTTTTATAACTACGCGTTCTAAGGCATCCTGATCTCGTTTCGACAAGTAAGGAGCTTCTCTTTCAGTTATCATCAATCCTTTCTTCTCTGATTTCGCTTATTTTCCTCTTAGGTAGTTACTCAAAGCAGGGTTCTATTCCATTGCCGCCGCTCGTGAGATTATTTCAGCCTCGCTGACTTTCCGCTTGACGTTCTTTGTTGCCATGTTGCTCACCAAACTGGTTCCAGACTTACTGATAAGCTTCCTAGTTCTTTCCCTCCACTGCGAATCAGTGTTTTTCCTGTACAAATACCTCAACACTCTCCCAGCCCATTTACTTTCTTCCATATTCCTCAGCCGTTCTTCATAATCAATTTTACTCTGAGCTTCCCTCACTTCAAAACTTCTCCAGCCCATATCGCCCTGCGCAGCTTCATTTGCAGTCTTCCCGTGAGCGGCCACTGCGAGGCATCCCACTAGACGTTAGTTGCCATCGAGTCCTGATCTGGCTTCATGGCTTCAAGCAAACAATCGCGTTTCCAATTGTTAGTCCTGGATCCCTCCCACCTTTACACATACCCCGGAGCACCTCGTACCTATTGTATCCCCACAGCGCTTTGCGTTTCATTATAACCGCATTTCTCTGCCTTTGATATTATTTTTTTTGCTGCACTCACATATATCTATCGCCTATGTTTATCCATACACCAAGGTACTTGTATTCTTTTACCCGAGGCCCTGCATTGACACTAGCTGTTCACTGTTTTCATTGAATACCATAAAACCTGCTTTTATAACGCTAAATTTCAATCACAAATTCTCGCATACCATTCCCAGATATTAGACACTTTTCTTGTTAGGAAGCAACACAATGTCTTCCGCATAAAACAAGCCTGGAAGCTTCCGCTCTACTATTGTGCTCGCCCCCGTTTGTACCAGAGATCAAACCCGATATTGCTTCCTTTTACGCCCTTTCCACCCTTACGATGTTACATCATAAAGAGAAGCGGGGACAAAGGGCACCCCTGTGTCCGTCCCTTGGTGATATCAACTTTCTCCTTACTCCTCATCCCTTCGCATTCAACGCAAACGGTATTTTTTAGCTAAATCTCCCTCAAAAGCTGTACATCGTCATTTACTAAGCCCTCCATTCTAGAATGTCCTACAAGATGTCGCGGTCTACGTTGTCATACTCTCCGGTAGTGTCTACAAAGGCCGCATTGTGGTATAAAGATGATAAACAGGGATAAGGTGCCTCATAAAGACTGGCCAGCCTTATTGAAGCACATGATCCAGCCTTTATAACCTTTACACCAAAGTGTGCCCTATTCCTGATATTTAAAAAAAGCCTCATGTAACGGTCTCTTTTCTTCTCTGAGTATTTCAATACACCTAGTAAGAACAAATAAGTTATCATCCTGATGTCTACCGATTCTGAAGGCATTCTGAAGTTATCCCAATATGCGATTATGTTCTGCCCATGCTTGCAATTTTAATTTAAACGCCTGCACTGCTAACCTGTATTTACTGATGCATCGGTCAACGGTTTATATCAGTGAATTCCATCTTTCTTTCCCCCTTACCTTTATAAATAAAATTCATTCCACTTTGTCGCCAAAATGTCTGGCATTCGCCTATCTTGTAAAGTTTCTTCTACTACATACAACAGAGCTTTCCCACTTTTTGGTCCTATAGTTCATTAATCAGCTTAACGGAAACCTCGTTTAACCCTGTGGCTGTGCGTTTAGGAATTTTCTCTTTCCCTTACTTCCAGTTCAAATTTTTCAGCACCAGCTCCTTTTCCGTCTGGTTCTCATTCATGCTCCTTTCTTTCTCAGAAAGCACTTCGGCGTTGCTTTGAAATGATTTGGCTGTTACTTTTCGGATGTAATTTCGTGCCACTTCCCCTTCCAGTTTGTTTCCATCTTTCGTCCAGGATATGTTGTTGTATGGCTCCAGACTTCCTGCCTAATAAGTTAATGTGGTTCCAAAATATTCTAAGTGCAGTATTATTTTTCTCATGTATTTAAGACAACCAATGATCACTTTTACTTTAAATCTCGCTTGAACCAGTATTCGAACAGAATTATTTTTCCTCCCGGTATATTTCTCCTTTTCCGTCTACTTCATCCTGCCGCAGCTACGCTTTTCTTTTTTTTTTCGTGTGCCTGTGCTCTCGTTATGCTTTCTGTCGTTCATCGATCGCTTCTCGTGTTTCCCTGTTCCACTAGCTTTTCGGTTTCCTTTTTGCTTTCCAACAAACGTGTTGCTTCTCTTTGCTTATTTCCTTATTAGCGCATCATCAGATCCTATCTGACGCTGCCGCACGTGCTAATCAGATATTCAAATTCCTTGTCACACAGCCGAATTGACGGTTGACTGACACAGTCATCCCCTTTTCTTCTGGAGTGAAATGCTTCGATTATTTCACGCGCAGTCTGGGCTTGGTGTCTCTACAGGACCATGGTGTCGCTGAAATATGGGGTACAACCACATTCTCGGCAATGACCTGCTAAGTAAGACGGCTTGGTATCAGCCAGCGAACGTTCGTGCTCACTGAGTCTCACGTTGACACACCTGGCCAATATGCGTTTTTCACTGCGCGAAATAATCGAAGCATTTCGCATCAGAAGAAAAGCATGTGGATGCGTCAGTCAACCGCCTATTCGGCTATGGGACAAGGAATTTTAATATTTGGTTAGCATGTGCGGCGGCGTCAGATAAGAGCTGATGATGCGCTTCAAATTTGAGTATGCGCCAAGAAGACAGCAACGCTTTGGGAGGGGGGGGGGGGGGGAGTCACGTGTTCAAAGATTGCAGATTGCTTTCTTAACGTTTTTAAATATAAATGTCCGTTGGAAGTGCAGCGCCTGTCCTTTGTGTTTCTGCTTCTTGCTTCGTCGATTTCTGAGCGCTGCGCAAAAATACATCATGTACGTATTTCAGTTTCAAAAAGATGCGTTTATGGTAACTCACTATGTTGCTATACTCTTCCTCATCAATGACCATTTCTCTCAACGTATCATGAATTCCTTCTTTCATAAGACAATAATGAATAGTAGATTGCGTATTTCCGACTTCCTATGTGATCTGGCCATCACATTTAGGCCCCGTATTCACGATAACAAGGTTGCGTTGCTCACAGAGACCTGGCATTAACTTCCCTTTGTTGTCAGTACAACCGCTTAGATCCTACATGTGGGCATTCATGTTACCTAACAGGATAATTTAAGCATCATTCCCGAAACACCTAAAATCAGCACTTAGGCATTCCACAAAATCTTGGTGCTTCTCTTTGTAATTTTTCCGGTTCATAAATACATTACGCCCAGCCAAGTTTTCTTTGCACTCATTGTACATGATAACCAAATATCCTCCTGACATTTTGAATTTACTCTTTCCCATTTGGCTCCCTGATGTATCAGCATTCCGACTTCCCCTCCCTTTCTTTCTGGTCTAGGTCTGTTGCACCCTTCCCATACATAATTCTCAATCATTGGTGGCTCTTCAAAGCGTCTAAGGTGCGTTTCTCTGACCGCATACACACCTATTTGTTCTCTCTTTACCTGCTCCTCAATCTCTAACAACGTTTCCTTTCTTCTGCCGCCATTTATATTTCACTAGCCTATTTTATGGCGAGCTCTCTTCTTTCTGCTTTTCCGTTTCCTCCGGAAAGGCCTGTAGCCTTTCTGGTGGCGCTACTAGCGCAAAGCACCACATATTTTTTTCATTAGATTCCGCTGATATAGGGTAAACTATATCATGGCTCTATATAACAGATTTCTGTGTTTTTAATTACCTGCTGCAGAAATCTTAATCAGAACTCTTCAGGTGGCTAACTGGAAGAGGCGGACGTTACGCGCAGGAAAACTCGAAATGTTCAGCTAGCATATTAACAAAGTTTCTGCCGTTGACAGTTTAATTATTTCCTTTATTAGCTATGACACAACTGCAAAAATGAAGCCGGCGAATAATGAAATCATGTGCACTCAACAGGAACCCAAAACGCACACCACCAGTTTCGAGATATCCGTACCAAAAAAGTGCGATCAAATGCATTGGCCTTCCAAAACATGGCTTCCTTCACGCTGCAAAGAGCGACTCTCGTCCGCTAGGGCGTGTTAAAGAAAACAGTTCTTGCTATACTCAAAAGCAGAGCTCTCCTTGGAGAACGAGTCGGTCTGCACGAGCAACTGAAAAACTTCCTCCGGCCAGGATATAAAAGAACGAACTCCTTTGAGCTCAGGACAGAATCACCAATGAGAACGAAGGCGACACTGTGTTCCTGTTGCTAAGTTTGATGTCACAGATGCTTTAGGTAATCACAATAGGCTAAGGGGCTCGGGCACGTTTCGAAAGTGTTATCAGCGAGGTACAATACATACTCCGAAAATAAGCATACTCATAAAATCAAATTACACTAAGGTATTACATTATTTGGAAGCTCTGTCAGGGGTCACCCTGCATGTAGTCAAGATCTGAACGAGTTCTCACATCTTTTTCAACAACCAACCGCCAGATGTTAGAGATAGTTGTGGTATGCTCAAACTTATCGATTGCGGGCTTCTAAGCACATCCAAAATCGGCAATGCAAACATCAGCGGCGAAATATTCTGGCCTGCGTTCGAAAGGCTCTATTCATGCACTTGGACTGTTTTTGTTATTCTGTATGAAAATACAACTGAACAGAGTCAACGTCTGCAGTCACTGCAGCGCGCATAATGGAGGCACCGACAACGTTCCTTGAAGCCGAGGTGCTCACACGTGTACGCACGCACAACACACACATCCACACACACACACACAGAGAGAGAGAGAGAGAGAGAGAGAGAGAGAGAGAGAGAGAGAGAGACCCGAGCGGATAAGCAGCAAGGCACTTTCAGGACAAAAGTCACTCATTACGGGTTCATACTCGCTCCTTCGCCCGGTGGCCAGAGCTTCTCGGAAGGAGCGGCCTTGGCCAGCAAAATAAAGTCGCACAAAAAATAGGGCGGAAAAGTGCTAGCCTCCGCGGCGCGGGTAATCAGATTGCGACGCAATGGGCCGTAATTGGCACAATGAAGCTGACGGCCCTGTGTGTACACGGGCGGCATTTCGGGGACTCCGTCAGCGGGGCCATACTGCCGTTTGCACCGGCTCTTCAGAGTGACCGAAACAGGAAACGAAGAGAACAAAGTGACAGGGAAAAAAGTACGGGCGTATGCGGCGGGCGAGGACAGACTGGGCAGCAGAGAAGCCGCGCATATCAGGCCTAGAAATAGCGCGGCGCACAAGAAATAACGCATGCGCTAAACAAAGAGAAGAAAAAAAAAGGAGAATGAAGATGAAGGAAAAGGCTGACGCCTCCTCCTTCCGATATCGGCAGCAGCAAACTGGGCCGCGCAGACAGCGCTGGCGCGCCGCGCTTTTTAAGAACGGGTTGCGGCGGTGAGCATGCATTGTTCCCGCGGAGTTTGAAATACACCATGCAAATTTGATTAATGACTTAGTCCTGCGCACTAATAAGCGTTCTTTTCGCCAAGGATAAATGGTCAGAGACTGCGCGCTTTATTAGCGTTGAGGCAAAGAAGCGTTCTTTAAGCTTGGAATTAACAAAAAGGCAAAAATTGCTCCTAATAAATATAGGGCACCTGAAAATGTTATGACCCAGTGTAATGATAATGACGAAAAGTACGAGGTATACAAAAAACGGTGATTATCTTAACCCATGCTAGCTCCCAGTGCCATATACAGCAGTCCACCACGTTTGATACATCTTACAGCACGTTTTCTACAATCGTAAGAACAAGGACAATATTTCATACTGAAACAAGTAGAAGCTCGGTGAAAAAAAAAAAAACGCGGCTTGGTTTGAGGCGGTGACAAGAAAAACAAAAGAACAAAATATTTATGATGAATAACCAGTGATTGATCCCCTGGAAATGAACAATTTGCAAGTGAAAGATACCAAATTCTCGCGAAGCACACTCTGATACGTTCGCAATTTGCTCACATATATTGGGATATTTTAGTTGATTTTGCTGTTCCAAATAAAGTGTCCTTAACGCCACAGGAGTGACGCAATAGGGACGTCGTCAGGAGTTAAGGAGGACAGTAAATTAGTTGCACCCTTTTCAACAGAACATGTCTTACGTCGCTTCTGTTTGAACATCAAGCTATCTGGTTTTTGCGCTAACAGTTCAACACCGACTAGCTTCTCGTTCCCCGCAAAACATAGAGCGAGAGAGAAAACAAAACAAAAGCAAACTGATGTTGGGCAGCCGTGCTGCCATATAGGATTTCCGCAGGGCTCTCTGTTCTGTTTTTACAGCGACGCTGTATATAGCTAGCCAATTCGTCCGTCCGTCTGTCTGTCGCCTCTATGCCGAAAAACTCCTCCGGCGCAGCCCCATGCGTATGCTCGGAAAGAAGGAAAGAAAGAAAGAAAGAAAGAAAGAGAGGCGCGTGATTGGCTGCGCCGGTAGTGACGTCGTTGCTCTCCGGCGCAGCCGAGCGCGCGTACAGCAGTTTCTCTCCGGCTCGGAAATGAGTGAGCCACGCGTCGATCATACTTACTACTGAGGAGCAGGCTACTTTTGATCAGCAACGCCGCGAGCAGAACCGAGAACGAGCTCGTCTACACCGTGCCGATGCTGCAGCCCGGGCACAAGAGCAGGACCGTACAGCCGGGCGCAAACAGCAACTGCGTACCGAGGATCCGGCAGCCTACCAAGCCGTCGCTTAATGAGCCGTCGGGATGAACCCAGTGATAAACAGCGGGGCCGCACGTTTCAGCTTCAATGGTTAACTATCTGTACCGAGTGCTTGGGCGGCGATCTTTTTTTTTTACGTTAACTGATTCTTGATCCCAAAATCTTGGGAAAAGAAGTTCACCAATTACCATACTCCCTACTGCGAAATTCGAGCGTAGCTCTATACGTGTTTTCATTCCGCGCTGTATTGGATGGCGCGGACAGCGTCTCGTGCGTCACATTGCAAACGGAACGAAGTGTGATGCAACTGCCTCGCTAATCTGGAGATCGCGAGAGGCAGCGCGTGGGTGACGCGTGAGCGCGATTCGTAGCATCCGTCGCAGACAGCATCCGCCGCGTTCGGGCTTTCATCGTTAGCTGTGCTCGGTCACTCGGTCACGCCGACGAGGGACGCCGACGCGAAACGCAGGGACGAGCGCCTAAGATCTGCGCTTTAGAAGATAATGCAAATCCAACGCAGATGTTGCAAGGCTACGTAAAGCGAAGCTTTAGTGAAGCGGTTAAATATGCTATACATCTAACTGCGACGCGTACACTCGTGTTTACTTTCGAGTATGCTATGCAACGAGTAATCTCGTGGAATGTTTATGCGTTTCCACTACAACGGTCATAACTTTATTATCATGCAATTTATTTTTGTTTATGCACGGCATCGTTCACAAGCTATGCCGAAATGCAAACTCCAATTCAGGCGGATGCACATTGTCAGACGTATACGCAGTGACGTCACAAGGACGAATGCGATGTATGATGCTTGTTGAGGGAGGAGTGATGATGCCAGGTGTATGCACAGTTAAGCATGACACGCATCAAGCAATATATAGGGATTCCGTGCCTCTTGTGTCACAGCGGGACATATATGCCCATTCTGGAGGATTGGCCAAAAACGGGCACACCCCCAGTTGTACATGCTGTGGGGCTAAATTAAAGAAAAATAAATCAAAATGAGGTGGTAATTTAATGAAACCTGTCTATATATATGTACAAATATATCCGCCGAGATAAGAACCGACCCAACAGCCAGCGGCCAGGCGGCCACGCATAACTCGGGAAATTAGGCAAATAAAGCTTCGCTTTATACCGCAAGCAGAGCGCCCTAAGTAATTTTTTATTTTCCGGTTTTTAGCACCTTTTTCAAAAAATTTGGTTGCGACAATTGATGTAATATCTAAACGTGTGTACAAGAAAAAAAAGTAAATGTCAGACACAGATTTTTAGAAATATCTTTATATGTTGGCAGATGCGTGGCCTCGTTTAACCCAATATGCAAACCTAGATGGCATGTTGATTGCTATTGACGCTGTACAAAAAAAAAAAATGCTGGCTCTCCCGCAATCGAGAGTAGATGTAAGCATGAAATGGCAACCGCCACAGAAGATTGGTTGGAGATGATACTAGCTACACTCTTAAAATGGGTGTAGTGCAAGTTCGGAACGGCACACCTCACCACACCGCACCACGCCCTACTGAGCACTGGTCCATTTGGATGCCGCCCAGCTAGAAGAAGAAAACCGACTGAAGGCGGCACGACAGGCAGCGATAGATGCCAGGGAGACTGCCTAGATAGAAGAAAAGCAGGCTCCACGTAGCGTGACGCCATCTATTGAGGCGATGTAATACCCGCGCCGCGGAACTGACGGACCGTTGGGGTTCAAGAGAGCACAGGCGACCCTGTCTCAGTGTCAAAAGATGACCAAGGAAGTGTATGGTGCCCTGCATCTACCTTTTGAACGTCGCTATTGGAAGTGATAAATAAAACTTCAGCTTAAGCTTGAGTGATATTGTGAAAAAACATGAGTAGGAATTCAGACGCAATATTTTTTGTAACTTGCTTGGGCAGCAACAACACTGTAAAAAAAATTTCTTTTAAAAAAACGAAATTTTCTGGCAGCTGCCTTGCCAGAAAACTTCTGTAAAGCTGCTCTTTCTATTTTCCCGTTTTCTATGATTTAACACATTCTTTGTGTTTTACATTAAGAGAAATTTTGTGTTGAAAGACAGTTATCTGTTTTGTATTACATGAAAAGTTCTGTTTTTGTTTAAAGTTTATGTGTTATTTTATAATATTTCCTGTTTTATGTTACAGAAAACTTATCTGTAAAACAATTATCCATGTTGAGGCACAGAAAAATTGCTGTTTTCTGTTTATATCTTTCTATTACTTCACTTTCTTTTTCTGTTCCACTGTACAGAAGTGTGATGTGTAAGAGCAATTCTCTATCGTGATGAATAATAGGCCAACCAGGACGGTCGCTGAAGCCAACGCTTTGAAAGGGCATTTCTCTTCGTGAGGGAAGTTGCCGCCCACACGGAGAGAATTTTCCTTGTAGAAACGTTGACTGCAGCCGATATTCCTTGTTCTAGCGCTGGTTATGACTTCTAGCCTCCATTTTCATGTGAACTTCTCTCGTGTTTTTCTATCGTGCGTCACATAATTATTATAACATAACAACTATCATGTATATATGCAGCGGGTCTCAAAACAAAAATTAGGCTGTGTTCAACTGCCAATGTTGCACTGCAGCGCGAAGAGACAAAGGTCACACGTAGCGCTCGTGTGTGTCTCTGCTTTTACTTTACACTGTTTTCTTCCGCTGCTCTTAAATATGGTCAACACTTTTTCTTTCAGTAGCTGTAAGAAATAAATTGTAATTTAGGGCATTGTAGAAGAAAGTGAATTTCTATTTTATTTTACACCAAAGCATCACTGGAAGATAAACGTGAAAACAGATATACTAATAGAACAGCTTATGCTCACTAGGTTCAGAAATCAAGCAGCATCGCTTTTCCTCCAGGTGTTATAACAGTTTAAAAGCAAATTTCCCAGGCTATAAGTAAGCTTCCGCTTGCCATGGATCGCACGCGTACGTGGAGGAAAAAGAACAGGAAAAGTACATGCCCTTTCAAAGCAAGGCAAGCGAAGTAAATAAATACGCACATCTTCGTTTATAATAGGCACTGATGGACAAGTTACGGAACTCCACCCGACCCCGTCAGTAAATTTGTTTTGAATTAGTCACGGCACGTATTCATGCACAAATTTGCGACACACAATTGCATCAAGATGGGTGAGCAGTGTGTATGAGGCATAATGGTCGGTGTGCATTATGTCACAGTGTTAATATATTGTGAAGTGCACGTTGAAGACATGTGCGTGTTCAAGTGCAAATACAATCAAATGCCTTTTCGATGTAAAAAGAAACTTTTGTGGAAAGTCAGATATTGTTTTATTCGTCGTAGCTGAGTCGCAAAATAGCAAAACTGTTCTCACCGGAAAATTATTTATTCTAGTTTCACTCTGACGCTTATTTTCTTTTTTTTTCTATGAATAAGTTCAGGGTGTTACTTGCCAAACCACCACTTTATGGTGAGGCACACCGTAGTAGGGCAACTCTGGAATAATTTTGATCACTAGGGGATCCTTCACGTAGCCCTAAGGCACGGCACAGAGACGTTTTTGCATTTCGCCCCATCAAAATGCAGCCGCCTCCGCCGCCGGGATTCGATCCCATGACTTTGTGCTTAGCAGCGCAACACCATAGCCGCTTAGGCACTGCGTCGGGTGTTTTTTTTTAATGAACCTAAGAACCAGATATTTCATGGAGTCATGCGTGACAAAGCGCAGGCGGCAGCACTAACACTGGTAAATGGTGCTACAAAGAAGAGCCAGGCTACAGTTTGTTCGGTACAAAAATAGAAAAACGTTCTCCTTTAAAGCAAGCAAAACAAAATAGAAACAGCGAACTTCTTACTGCAGTGCAAGAGAACCAGTTTACATATCAAACCATAATGGTGCTGAACAAAAAAACTCAAAGTGGCCTCGGCATTGCGTTGATCAAGACATCTAAAACTCAATCGTGAAGGCACCTGATTATGGAGACAAATTTTGGTGCAAGGCCGGGCTGCTAACTTGGGCGCTGGACCTTGGTTCCTCTCTCAGAGTGTCATGCTGCGACTGACTTGAAAACAACAGTGGTGAGGCAGTAGCATGATTGTACAGAGCTCGGGGAAGCACTTTAGTCAATATTTCTTGGGGGAAGAGTGGTCAACGAAGCCCTGCAGTGTGTGCGTATATGAGTACCGTGGGGGAGGCCACTTCCGAATAATGTTTATTCCAGCAAGACGACTATTTCGTTTCACGTAACTGCAGAATATTAGTACGTGGCCAGTCAGTGGCACCGTATCCACTTTGAAACAAACGGCACTCACCATGGGACAAAATGTACACGCCCTTTCCTCCGCCCCGCGACACACACAACACACACGCATACACATATACAACGCACACACACGTTGGTGGTCGCTGTTTCTTTCAAACATGGAGAAGCCTAAAGAGAACATTGCACTGACAAGCTTCATTTTATTACTGCCAATATGCACTAAGGTAGAGGATTTGTGAACCTCAGGTTGATTGAGGCGTCTGTGGTTTTCCTTTTTAAGTGCTGTTAAGCATAGAAAAGGCGGCACATTCACAACGATTATTGTTTAACTTTAAAGGAACAACAGTCAATGAAGACAAAGAAATCTCAGACTGGTCTCCACCGGTTCTGCTACAAGTGTAATTACCGCCCTCCCACTATCTTGGTCGTTTTGTCGGTCGTTTTTATGCGTGTCACCTATTTATGACAATATTAACATACCTTGAAGAAAAGATCGGTACGAAGACGCGGACTAAAATAGGGACATGTACTATGGACAAGGCGCTCTTCCTCTTTTAGTCCGCGTCTTCGTAGCGCTCTTTTCTCGAAGTATGCAAAACCAACTCGCCCACATCAAGCTTCTGCTATCAACATACGTTTGTGCAACTATGGTTAAAACATTTTTTTTAAACCATGCTGCCAGTTAGAACGTGATATCAAAAACAAATGTGCAAATTATCTCATGACTTCTTCTTTCATAAGTATTCTTAACTGATCTTACCATTCACTTGAGGAACATGTTGAAATTGTGGAATTGAATCCGATCAGTGGAGAAGTGATGCAATGACTCGACTACTTTTTGGCCTCAATTTCAAAATTTGTACATATGCTTCAAATATAATAGTTCTGAAGTTATTCAGTGAATCGTTTTAATTAGCAACCTGAACATTGCAATCTGTCACTGAAGTAAAGTCCAATTCTTTGTGTAATCTATATCAATAGGCCGAATTGTGCGATATGCGCCATGCCTTTTTTTAATTTTTCGAAATAAAAAACAGTCGCACATTCTGCCGAAAGGCGAAGTACGCACGAAAGGCGAAGTACGACTCCGCGCGCTAAGTACGCACGTGTTGGCGGAGTCGAAGCCGCCCCCCCCCTCCCTCCGGTGCTGCCTCTGTCAGTTTCCCCCTGTCGCGAAATGCGCAGTCACAAAAAAATTACAGGTCAACTATTTTCGTAACTTTGTCTAGCAGAATGGCGCAGGTAGAAAATAGTCTTGATAATTTAAAGCAGTGGACACATTACGTTAACTGTAATGTATTAATTGCGTTAAACAATGACACGTGCTGCCTTTTTAATTTTTTTTACTAGATGTGTTGCTGCATTTGAACTTATGCAAATTTTGACCGTTTGTTTCTGATTTTTTGCAGTCCACCATTCATGCATTTAGCTATTCTTTGTCAGAGTCAGGAAGGGAGGCTAGCAGACAACCTGCGAGCCATTCTTCGTGGCCACGAGCGCGACGACAGCATATCTTCGCGGCTCGGGTACTAGCACCTTCCGCGCTGTGCTTTTAAAATGCGCAGATAGTATACACAAAGCCACGCAGTCCAGTGATCCCGCTAACTATCTTCAAAATGAAGCGAATTATTCACATGCAAAATCATTTCCCAATAGTAACGCACTAAAACAGTGGAACCGCAGCTAAAGAAGCAACGAAGTCAATACTGGATACTATGTGCCCTCATATGCGGCGGGTTCATATGCCAGCATCAAAACAAATGAAATATTACACAACAGAAAAAAAGTCGAAATTTGCTTTCATGCTTTCACTTCAATAAACTAAACACTTAATCGTAGGTAAGAGCTAATGTCGCTGAGTGAGCTTTGTTGAGAGCTCACGCATGCTTTCTTTTTCTAGCAGCCACAGCAAAAACAAGTACATTCTGAAAAGGAAAGAATAGAAAATAATACATGTGTCAAGCCCACTGGCTATATAGTCCTTACATATGCTATAACAAAAAACTAAAGCTAAATTTATTACCCAAATGCCACGTTACGTCACAAAGTGCAACGCACGCTGAAATTTCGGAACACGTAGTTGCTAAATTTTGCCAGTGTCCGCCTGAATTTTTCTTGCGGCCTACATTGTAGTCCTGTTCAATGTCATGAAACGCGGAAAATACTGGGTAAATGTATGCGTCGTGCACTGTTTGTAACGTACTTGAGAAGAAAACCACTCACCTCTTACGATTTTGGAAAACATAAACGGGGCAGTGCTGACATGCGTTGGCTCGAAGAGCAGCCATCTTGATTATGGCACGGGGCATCAAAGCAGTACCGCAAACAGCGTGTGGTGCGTGGTATATGCAAAAAAACGGCGTGTTTGAAAAAAAAAACATTAATATGTCACCCTAAAGTTTTTTATGCGGTTACAATAATTGAAAACGGTTATATTTTAGTTTTGACTCGATTTATAGGCTAGAGATCAAGAAGAACCGAAAATTTCTGTTCTTTTCTTTTAACAGGCTTCCGTCATAGCGCATTCTCAGAATACTTCTTTTGCGGTACATAACATTTCTGTAAATTTCCTTTAAACTAACAGCTTTTTTTTATGCTATAGCGTATGTAATGTAGTTATGTATAAAGGGTTGGAAGCCAGAGACCGAATTTTCTTAAGTTTTGGCTGGTTTCCCGGATGTTCTCGTTGCAATGCCCGCATAGCGGCTCTGGCCTATGGCTCAAGGTGACTTGAAGATCGCAGACAACGGGAGCTAAACGCATTTCATGCTTTAAAGCTGAACAAGTCAGTAGGAAAGTCCCTCATTTGTAACAGCACAGTCCTTTGATACGTTAGCTTGTCACGAAACTTCTCTGTCACGCTATTCAAGAGCTTGATACGCTGCTAAAAATGACCGCCGGAAGGCTCCACCGGTTCAGAGGGGGCATCTTGAGGGGGGACTCGACAAGTGGTGCTGCAGGTGGCCGGTTTGTTGGTGTGAGTTTTGTGGCGACTTTACGCGATCTTTCTGTTTTTTAGCGTATGCAGAGAAGCTCGAATGTCCTCAGGAGCTTGAAGATCGATGTCTAGTGACTGTGGTGTACAGCAGTGTCGTTCTGGCTACAGAGGCACTGACGAACCGAACTGCCAACTTTCGTGAAATCAACTGCTGAGGGAAAACATCGCACAAGTAACCCAATTGCCGCATCACCATGTCCTTGTAGATATACTGAGTGTCCCCTAGCTAACCTTAGCCTTTCTGAAAAAAAAAACGAAAGAAAAAAGGAAAAGGAAAGAAAAACACGGAGCAAGAAACGATTATGACGCCAACGGTGTTTGGTCGTTAGACCGTTTATATTTTTCCTTAACAGCTTGGCTAACGTAAGCTTGAACACCCTAAAGTGTGGGCGCAAAGTGTCCTGAAACGTACTTCCGAAGTAGAAATTCACTATTGTCAGCCCTTGCCAACCGTCCAAATCGAATTTGAGGCTGTGTCGAATTCGTTCAACGAATGTTACGCCCAGCGCGCAGACGAGTTCGGGAGCCGACTGGCGACTGACCTGAACTAAATGATAAGCAATTCGGACGAAGGAAACTGGTTTTGTAGTTCAGTTCTATCCATAACGATTTGAAGTGTTGCAAGATGCGTTCACAAGAAGCGGGAAGTGGCGACACTGCGCGGAGCCAACCTCGGTATGTCACCGTTGTCACTCGAAGGCTGCCGGTCGCACTCGCCGGGACCTCTATGAACGAAATGAGACTACGTATAGTGGCAGTTCCGCATGTATTGTTCATGGCCTATAGAAGAGGCCGTGTTGCTTTTATGCTGATATATTTGTCTGCGTCTTATGCCAAACGGACAACAAGCGGCAGCCTCCAAAATACTGCCACGCGTCTCGCTCAGTTATGTGAGTATACAGCAAGGATCGATGTTTTCAAATTCACAGACGATTACGACGCTCGCTAATGCGAAATTTGAGCTTAGCCCTATACGTGTTTGCATTTCGCGATGTATTGGCTGGCGCGGACAACCTTTCTCGTGTTGCGCGTAGCAAACGGAGCCAAGTGTGGCACGACTGCCTCGGTAATCGGGAGATTGCGAGGCGGCACCTTAGTGACGTACGGGCGCGATTTCACAACAGCCGCCGCAGATAGACCTCCGCTCATGGAGCGCTTTGCTTCCTTACCGACGAGGCGCGCTATTCTGGCGACGTCTCGTAGCCATCGTTGCAGCAAAGTCCGTCTTGCGCGGCACTACGTTTTTATTCTAACGTTTTCGCCATACCCTCCTACTCCGCTTTTCTCCGCCCGCTGTCTTTGCTATCACCGTTTTTCAACTGCCGCTGCGCTCCGCGTTCGCTTTCATTCTTTGGTGTGTTCGTTCGCTCAGTTGCGAGGAACAACGCCGACGCCGACGCTGGCACAAGGAACGGGCGCCTAAGAGCCCTCTAAAAAGCGATAACCAGCTATCAATAACAGCCCAGAGTGATAAAAGCAGATTGCAACGTCTTCCGACTGGCACGGGCGGGGGTACTTTTTATTTATATTTTGTTCTTTTAGCCGCTAAATAATTTGTGTCATGGGCCGGGGTACCTTTTCATTGAGGTTGTTCTTTTAGCTGCAAAATAATTGTGTCTTATGAGGAATGACAGACACTTGCGCAGACAAGCGCCGGTAACGGTAACGGAGTCTTGATGCTAAACTTTTGATCTTGCCGCCAGACGACACATTGTATGTATGCTCGCTCTTCCGCTTCTACAGAACGAATGGCAAATTCCAATGGTGGATTCGCAGGCAGCCGACCAACTCCGCGAGCGAACCCCCCTTTTTGGCTTAGAGAAACGCCTAATACCGCGATTGGAACCCAACCCACGCCGCTGAAGAATATAGCGTGAGAGCGGTACTGCTATACCTGGTCCAGGGTTACCCAGGACAGCCTGCGTGTAGTCTTCCATAGCTCGGTGCCAGCGCAGACGAAAAATCCGGTCGAATGCCCGCTCAAAGTCTGCGGCTTCAGTGTCGTTGTGTGTGTGTGGTTCGTCGCACGTATCAGAACTATCCGAGTCGAAACTGTCATTGTGTCAATATTGAGCAGCAAAAGCAATGCCACCATAGCGACAACTATACTATAGTGCACTCTAACCACTACCACCGTGGCCACTACTGCCACGGCGTCACAAAACACATTGAGCAGTAAGAGAACGAAAAAGAAAGCGTGAAGGGGAACTATACGTCACACAGAGTACAGGTCCACTCCGCCGGTTTTCACTTAGCACTTTCGACTGTTCCACGGAATGACCGCGGATCGAAATCTGCTCTCGATATTTCACTAGACACGTGACTGGCGCCTTCAATTTGTCCCCCCCCCCCCCTATTGGATCACAGTTGCGCCCAAAAAGTTCACCGATGATTACTATACACCCTAATGCGAAATTTGAGCGCAGCTGTATGAGTTTTCATTTCGCGATATGTTGGCTGGCGCAGACAATCTGTCTCGTGCGGCACGTTGCAAATGGAGCGATGGTTGGCGCGACTGCCACGTTAATCGGGAGATCGCGAGAGGCGGCACGTGGGTGACGCGTGGGTGAGGCTCGGGCGCGATTCACAGCAGCCACCGCAGATACACCTCCGCTCATGCAGCGCTGTGTTTCCATACAGACGACGCGTTCTACTCTGGCGCCATCTCGTAGCCATCGTCGCTGCAAAGCGTGTCTTGCGCGGCACTACGCTTTTCTTCTCACGCTTTCGCCATATTCTCCTCCTCTGTTTTCCGCTTTATGGTTCTACATACCTTCCTCCTCCGCTTTTCTCCTCGCGCTGTCTTCGCTGTCGCAGTCTTTCACCTGATGGAGAGATTTCACGAAGTTCACATAAAAGTCCCAATGACTGCAGCCGCAAGCTCACGTTTATCATGCAACGTAACAACCAACATACGCAATATTTGATTAAGGAAGCTTAATTGCTTGCCAATCGCTAGGTTGTGCATTGCACTTAACTCAGTACTGCACACAGCCACTGTCATCTCGTCTGACACCACTGAGCGCAGCTTCTTCTCAGTCCGTGGCAGCTTTTTTAACTTCTGTGAGAAGAAGGGAGAGGGTTTCCTGGATATTTATGACCGGGTGGGGGAGTGGAAGCATTGTTGGGGCAAGCACTTCACAGGTTTTTGGGGAATGGTGGTGGTGGCAGTGGCGGCGGTTGTAGTGCATAGAGGAGCTACCCACACTGCTGCAGTCTTCGATGTGTGTGGGGGCCCGCAATACGAGGGCGAAGGATAAGGGTAGGTGTAGTGAGCGCGTCTCTACCTTGGCCCTTTGTGACACTGACACTCAGTCGCGGAACGCACCAAAATCTTCATCCAAAGGTAGGGACATATATGGGATGCGGGCGATGCGGCTGAAGCCGTGCCCCTTGTAATCAGGCTCCAGCTGACGCGGCTTTGATCAAAGGAAAGCCGACTCGCAAGCAACAAAGCGACAGTATTCAGATCGGCTTATTGATTTCCCTATAAGAAAACGACTGTCTTCTAACTTCACTGTTCCATTTTCTGACATAAAAGAAGGGAGAGAAAGAGAAGCTTTAATGATATGCTGGATATGTTAGCCTGGTTGTTCGCCTGACATGCTCCTCCAGATGCTGGGTGATGATCATGATTTAAACAGTGAGAAACACTTAACAGCACATAGAGTTACACTAACAAGAAGTGCTTTCCTATACATCTCAATGGCGAATTGCCCTCCTTTATTTCCTCTTTTTGTCTTCTGTTAGAGAAAGGGTCGGGCGCATTCCATAGAATCAGGGGAATGGCGAAGTGCATGGTAGCCCCAGCGTAGCATTTACAGAAAAAGACAAACAATTACGCATATTCCAGGTATTGTGAGAATCTATGGGTCGTATTTTCCGACTCGAGACCGGCTTTAAGAAGCATGCAGTCAATTCTCAGACGTGGAGCTCACAAACAAATAACATACGAACTCGTCAAACTTCATCCCGACGTCAAACAGAAAGGCCACAAAATTATTTTCCAGTGGCTACCTGGCCATTGCGGGATCAGGGTAAACGACCAAGCAGACAAAGCTGCTCGACAGTCACATCAAGAATAAAACAGCGTTCCCATTCCGCTTTCCAGGACAGACGCTGCAAAGCAGCTTCGTCACCTGGCACGCAAGCTCTCTTTAACAGAGTGGAACACCCCAAATATAAGGCGTACGAGGATGTCCAAACTGAACCCTTCGCTCCAACTTCGACCTCCACCCGGGCTTCACCGATGTGAGGCATCGCTTCTACACCGGCTGTGGTTGGGTGTGGCTTTCGCGAAGGCGTCCACTACTTTGATTGGAATGACCGACAGTGCTGCATGCGACGTCTGCGGCGTGGAAGAAAACATGGAACATTTATTGTGCCATTGTCATCGATTTGAGTCGGAAAGACAAACATTATCTATCGCATTGCGAAGACTGGACGATCGACCGTTGTCTGTGCAACTGCTGCTTGAAGACCATCCCCATCGCTCGTCGGCCCACACAGCTGTGAAGGGACTTTTGTCTTTTTTGAGTGCGACTGGCCTGTGTGAACGTCTTCGACACGCTGAGGCCCTCCGCGTGCGTGCGCGAGCTCACCGCGGCTTTCCTCCCCCTCCACTCCCTCTAACTTATCGTTCTATTCCCTCTTTCCCGCCCCCTACAGTAGGGTAGCCAACCAGGCAGATTTCTGATTAACATCCCTGCCTTCTCTTTTTATTTCATCTTCCTCCTATGTTAAATCGGAAGCATCTCCCGCAAAAATCATGTGATTAAGTGTTTTAACATTTCGGGTTGTGTGTAGTTCACTTGCGCTGTTTGGACTCGCTATGGGCCCATCAGAAGCAGATTGGCGAATATCCTCTAAGAACTCAGTCCTTACAACACGGTCGTAACGTATGCTTCCCCAACGCCACGTGTATTAAAATATGTCACGCCATCTTTGGTACAACACATGGGACACATCAGGGTAATGAGGACACTTCCCACATACCCGCACGGCGCTGATCTACACACATCTGGTATGTACGGAAAAGAATGAAGGACAGAAGGCTTGATGCCACCCTCTAGCTCCTGCCTACACTTGGTTTTGCGGACACAGCGTGGAGGCGGTAATTGAGGAAACAGCGAAAAACACCTGGGGTGTAAAGCATTAAACATCAGCACACAGAGTACGAGAAAACACGTGCATGCAGAATGCACTACCGAAGTAGACCTAACGCCTGCTAGAAGTTGTGTCTGCACCTAACCGAAGGCGGTGCAGTGTCACTCAGCGTGTCAAAGCGCCATAGTAGGTGCCGAGGAGAAGGATGGGAAAACCTAGCGCACTCTAACTTTTATAGGTTGTCGTTATGCGACGCGACGCACGCGTCAGGCGTCTTAAAGCACTAGGCTTCACGATAGAAGAACTGGTAAAGTTGTTATTCTTTCGAGCTGTGCATAACGTACGTCCGCGACCTGACGGGTAGAGCCTTGGGGTGCCGCGATAAGGGAGGGACCCGAGTTCCAAATCCACAAGCGGACATGGGTCATATTTGTTATTATTAGTGAGGCTGGCGTTGAGGCTAGCCGGCCGGACGTACAAATAAACACAGGCGAGCAGTTCTGATAATGCTCACATTAAAGAGAAGCCTGGTACCTTCCGGATTTTCTGAAGCTATACCTTGTTGAATAAGCTGCACTCCACCATTTCCTGGAGGTTCGGGGTCGAAGGACTATACGGTCACCGCACCGCATGCAGGCTGTAAAGCAAATCGTACACGGCGCTACGAACTTTTTCACCATCTTAAAGGTCTGTGGTTGACTTGCTCGTCTGGATCCTTCTTAGCGCCTCATGTGGCACGGATCAGAGCTGCTGATGGGCACTGCCTGCTTGTGCTGCAACGTCATGGTAAAAATAAACGTAAATCCTTGCAGGGAGTTTACGAATCTGCTTACGGGTGTCCAGAGCTGTCCACCAAAGGGCCCCATATTTACGTGCGCCCGTGGAATGCAGGTAGCCACCCTTAGCCAATAACAAAGCACAACTGTCGACGTGTGTGTGACGATACTCGCACAACAGCATATGCACCTACTTTCATAAGAGTTCAATTTTTGTTTTCCCAAATGTGTTAGCGTTTCTTGACGTTTTGTCGCGCAAAATACAGAAGCGCAGCATTGCATGCCACGTGTAACTTTCTGGGTAATGTGGTTATTTCAATACGTTAAGTATTTTTTTTAAATTCACATTACGGTGGTGTTCTTCCTGCTAAGTAAATGTTGTTTAACATAGTTTGTATCTTCAATAATAAATACTTCATTAAACTATATTCACTGGAACACTTTAGGGCGAGAAACAAATATAACACTACATAATATTTTGTTCATTTTTTTCATCACGGAAATTCTCTCTTATATTTCTAAAATGGGCCTGCTTATGTGGTTGACATCACTACAATGTCTGTCCCAATATGATCCTATAAGTGATCGTAAATTGCGTTAGTGTACACTCTGACCTGCCTAGCGGAAACGAGCTGTACACACACGCGGTAACAAATTTTAATGACCTTGAGACCATCACCGAGCCAACTATAAAGAAGGAAAGGATGACCCCCCCCCCTCGAAAAAAAAGCGGTAAAAAAATGTAGTAGACGAAAGGAAATCACAAAGAAACAGACCCGGTGGACAAATAACGTAATGTTTTCTGCGTCATGTTTTGTTCTTCTGAAAAAAAAAAAAAGTTGGCTCGCTCATTCTGATTTGGCCGCTTATACGTCTCTCGGTGCCTTCCCTGCGGTGACACCTAACATTTCAGCTTCACATGCTGCGTGATACTTATTGCCCGTCACAGACAATGGCTTGGCGGGGCGGAAGCCGCCCTCACACTGCAGTGCGAGGAAACGTAGGAAGACCAAAACCGTAGGACGGGTGAAGAACCATTCATCTTGCAATGTCTCCCAAGCGTGAGGAAGGCACCCCGGTCTTCGCATCCCTGTCTGCGCACGCAAGCATTTACACACGGACAAACAAACGAAAACAAACACGCTAAGTCTCACTCACACACATCCGCGGTGCGAACGCCATAGAACACAACCGGAAGACCGCGGCAGCAACAACAATGCAGATAGATCGTAGCATGTTTCTCCGTCGCGGCCGCGAGAGAGCTGCCGGTTTCGGGCGCGCCTTCCTGTGGCGGCAGCCCTCGCTCCGAGCGGCCCACAACACAGAATTCCTTTTCGCCCGAGGCCCATCCGTCGCCGGCAGAGCGCATCAGCGCCAACGTGCTCAGCCGCGGGAATCGGTCGGCCGCCTCTCTGTTTCGGCGCGGCCACAGAAATGCGCCGCCACCGAACGTGCATCGCGGGCGCTGCTAGATGCGTCGCACGTCCTGCGGGCGAAGATCGTGTGAGCAATAGACGCCCACGCTACGACGCGCGGCTGGAATGTACCGCGGCTAAGAATATGCAAAGTGCACGCCCCTCCATCGGCGCGGGAAAACAAATCTCCGATGAGCGGCTTTTATTCTCCGCGCAAAATAACGAAAAAGAAAGAATTTACAAGACACTAGATGGCGGAAGACGAGGAACACGCGGGCTTCTGACGGGCCCTGACGGCGCAGTGCAGCGCCGGGTTAGTGCGGCCGCGTGGCGACGGTGCGGCCGACAAGCGACTGTGTCGGGTCGCTGGCGGAGTCGGCGCACGCGGCCGCCAGACGGGGGCCGCTGCTGCTCTATTGATCCAGGCGCCCCGCTCAGCGAGGCAGCGTTCTTGGCCCAGTGCAAGTATTCATTAATCTCTTTCTCTCTTTCACCTTGCATTTCCTTCTGGTCGTTCGTTTCGAGGCGCCGCATCAATATGGTCGGTGCGCGCTCTCTCCGCGAGGCATTATTGCACGCGGCGATAAAAGAGCGCCCCCCCCCCCTCCCCTGTCTCTTCCGCAATGCGAAGCCGAGGGAAATGTAATAAAAATTCTATATTCTGCGATCTCTGATTTAAGCTACCGTTCGCGCCCTTTTCCCCACGCCTGCTCGCAGGCAACAGCACGACGCACTCTCGACGATACGCGAAAAAACGAAAGGGAAAAGTCAATGACCTCGGCGGTTCTCGCTGCGAGCCTCTCGCTTCGTTTGTGCAGTTTTGATGACGTCCTTAAAGGACTTTAACGCAGGACGTGAGATAAGAATGACAAGGACAACGAAAGAAAGAGAGCTAATAGGTTCGGAGAGGCTATTGTTATATCTCAACGAACGAAACAATGCTGTACTTTTGTTTTTAATTTGATGCGCTGACACGTTAAACGCTACCTCGAATACCCCAATGCGAACGTGCAGCAGTAACTGTGGCGGCATCGCAAGATTTTCACCTTTCTGCCGGCCGAACAAATACAAACATCGTTAGGGCAGCCGTCTTGCACTTTTCTAAAGTATTCATGATTCTAAAGTCTGTGAATGTGTGTGTAAGTATGCGTTAGTGCTCGAATACCTGTACGAACGTAACGTTTTAATGTGCGTGCTTTATGCACGTGAATCTTTTTAATACTTTTCTTGCTTCCACGGGTCTTCGTATGGATGCGTGCGTCGTTGTAAAGTGTTGATAACTGAGAACTACACCAATAAAAAGTTACACTTGCACAAAAATTTTGCCAATGCAAGCAATCCTGCCCGCTAAAAGGCACCTTCACTTTACGCAGCCACGAATACAAACCGAGCACAACTACATTGAGTTGAGTTGAGTTGAGTTGAGTTGTTGTAGGCTACTGGTGGGATTAGCCTTGCAGTTGCTGCCGGCAATTGCTCCACCGTAGCGACACTTAAAATAAATAAATCACATAATCAGACACAGACCTCCCAATTACAAATGGTTACTCCTCAGTTCACCATGTGGAAGCCAAATCCGTGTCCTTTAGGTAATTTAACAGAAGGCGAGAGACCTCCTTCCTACACAATCGGCTCCCGCGCGGGAAAACAATGTCATGAAGAGAGCTGTGAGGAAGTCCTGTGTTCTTGAGGGACCCGAATAACACCCTCCTTTCCGCGTTATACACAATACAGCACATTAGGTAATGTTCCATGTCACCGCACACACCACTCGTTGAACATAATGGTGATAACGCCAGGCCAGTCTTATACTTCCACGCAGGGGTACGAGCAGAGCCCGTGCGAATGCGGAGCAGTAAGGTGGCTTGGTTTCTTTTGAGACCCTTGATCACACATGGCTTCTACATTCTTCTCAGGCACTTATTGCAGCTTGCTTTAGAACGAGTAGCCCGAAGTAGTATGGCAAAAGTCGAGCTGTTGTGCACGTAAAATTTTCTTGCATAGCCTCGTGTATACGGGGTGATCAACTTTAAATTTTCTAGAATTTTCGAAAATTGCCTGTAGCCAATATAGAATAATTCTTGTCCATGAGCTGCATTATCCGAAGAGCCATACATATTACCAACAAGAGAAATCAAAACACATATTCAAATAATCAACGAACTTTCACTAATCAATTACTTTATTAATTACTTTATGGCACATATTGCAATTTACGAATTGTAGCATGGTGAGTTTGCAAGACGTATTCACTTGAAACGAATTTCTAGGATGACGCCAGCTGCGAGATATTATTTCTCGAAGTGTAGGACGAAATGCATGGGCGTTCCAGTTACTTTTGTCCTTAAATCCGTAAAAGGGCGTTTTGTTAAAAAAGAAAAAGGAAAAGCGGAACCATAGCGCATGTTTTACGGTGGATTTGAGGGCGCATATCTCTAAGCTGATGTCATCCTGGAGAATCATTTCAAGTGGATACGCCTTGCAAACTCACCGTCTACAATTCGTAAGTTACAATATATGCCGCTAAGTTATTCATTATGAAGGTAATTCGAGATTTTTCGTTAATTAGTTGAATAAGTGTTTCCATATCTCGTGCAAGTTATGACCGCCTATGCATATCCCATCTGAAGCACAAGAATTATGTTATCTGCAACAAACAATTTTTATGACTTCAGTAAAAATGAATATATCCACCTCTTGTACAGTTAATGCTTCTCTTTTAGAACTTCGCACTGCTTTATCCCTTCAAGTAGAATTTTGTAAAAGAGTTTTTTGTTTCTTCTTGTTATTTGGCAAGTGCTGTCACATATTAATAAGGCTATTTAACCTCCGTACCCGATGAATTCATCGTAAAAGGCGCCCCGTAATGTACCTATAATGAGTCGACCCGCCAACAATATGACAAATGAGCACGCAGGACCGGTTATTCCTATAGAAAAAAAAGAAAAGAACGAACACGATGAAACGGAGGCGACGAAAGCGGTGGAAGAGTCTGCCACCCTGGACCAAGAGAAGTGTAGAGTAAGTCATCAGCATTAGAGTCACGTACGCGCGTGTCGAGTTATTATTGAAGCTCCCGAGCAGTTCTCGCTGCGGTGGCTACAGGGGGCAGACCGCCGGCCAGCGGCCGCCGCGGGCTCACGCCGAGTTTGTCTTCTGTCACGCGCTTGTCCATCATGATCTGCGCGTTCCCTTTCGGCAACTGAGGCACAGCCGAAGGGGGGGCGCTAACGCCATTTTCACGACGTGACTGGGACCACTCACCCGGCGACAAGCGCCCGCAGCGCGGAAAGCGATACACGTGTGCCACGACGACGGCGGGGAGGAAGGTGGGGGGGGGGGGGGGGGGGGTGCTCGGGGATGACGGCTGACAGAGACCGGCGAAAGCGGCTGGCCTCTCTTTTCGGCCCGACCCTCTCCGCGCGCTCGAGCGGTGAGGACGACGCGGCACATCCTGCCAGTGGCCCTTCCGCCGAAACTATACTCACCGAAACCAGAAATGCGACACGTGGCGGAAGCTTTGGTGTCGACGGCGGCGGTCACGCGAAGCGTGTTTCGCTTGTCGCCGCTGTGGAACTCGAAGCCGTGGAGAAAACGACCGAGGGAAAAGAGAGAGAGACGAGAGAGAGAGAGAGAAAACAAGGGTAGGAAAGGCAGGGAGGTCAACCAGAACAGCATCCGGTTTGCTACCCTACACTGGGGGTGGGGGAAAGGGGAATAGAAAGAGGAAGAAAGGGAGAGAGCAAGTACTGAGTACGTGTGGGAGGGACACCATACACAATGACACTATAAACGGTCTGTTAAGCCCGTGCACTTCAAGTACCGCACTAGAGAGACGAAATAAAGTGGTAAGGCAGGGAGGTTAACTAGAACGGATAATCTGCTTTGCTACTCTACGCATTGGGGAAAGGGGGAGGCAAGCTTAGTTCCAGGGGTGTTGCGCTGAAGACAGGAGTTCATGCACATTTTCAGGCTAATGATTTTATGTGCACTCGCTAGTTGTTTATGTGGGCCCAGGAATTTTAGCGGTCTGAACTACCGTACATTCCGCTATTCGATGACAGAGGACTGCACTGCAGCCTTTAAAACGCTACCGCTCTGGTACGCTCATGACTTCCCTTGTGAATGGTTCTTGAAATTCATTTTGATAAAGTTTTTTTTTCTTCTTGTATTGCATTAAGTAGGCTACATTTCATAACGTGACTAACGGAAATCGGGCCACTCGGTTTCCCCTGTTCTCGCGCATAACGTCTAGTAAGCATATTTAATGTGTGTTTCTTAATATGTCTGGATTGAATTGCTTCAATAAGAAATTGCGATTGCGGAGGACGAACCTTCCGAGCAGCGCGAAAAGTATTGTGTGTGGCGTTCATTACTACAGTGATTATGCACAAGGTGTAAATGACCAGATGTACACGTATTTGTTGTATCATATATACAGCCGGCCATATTCTTTAGAAGTCTCACTTAACACGCGCTTCGCAAGTTTCTTAGCTTCGGCTCTATATACGATCAGTGTTTTGTAAAGGGCCTCTCACTAGAACACATATGAAATTTTAGTTATACACTGGAAGTTGTAAGGCGTCTCTAGAGCAAGGGCGTGCGGACTTTCGTTTGAAATTTAAGCTGCTTTCGAGCGCTGCAGAGCTTGATACCTTGCAGACACGGTTGCCGCTGCGTAATCTACGCGCCGCCGCCTTGCCGGTTTGCAATGCTCAAACCTGGTAAGGAACTCTTTAAAGAGTATTTCGAGTTGCACCTCTGTTTAATAAAAAAAAAACACTTACATATGTTCAGGGATTTGCCAATATTCGAGTCTCTACTTCGTTTTTAGTTTAGTTTCGCAAGATTTATGTGCGTGAATTGGGAGGAGTTGGGAGGTAGGACTAAACCGCCGTACCGGATGACAATACAGTCAGATACCACCTAACGAGATGCGCTTTTCTCGTGAATAGGAAATGCAGCTTGTGCACTGAAGTTTGGCAAAAGCCGCTATATTGTTATACATTTTATTTGTTTCTTTTTCAATGTTCTCAAGGTTAATGAAAACGGACAAGTTTTCCCGCTTCTTAACGAATTCTACGCATATTTGCTTTTAGCCAAACGATGTGAAACATAAGCTGAGGCAAGCTGTTAGAGATCCCAAGACGAGCTTAAGTTTGCCGATCTACAGGCGTGGATCCATTGTCTCATTCACGAGGTTTCACGTCTCAAAGTGACACAGGGGCTATGAGAGACGCCGTATAGTGAAAGACTGCGAATTCGTTTCTACCACTTGGGTTTCTTTATCGAGGACTTAAACCTAAGCACACGAGCGTTTTCTTCATTTCGGCGCCATCGAGTGGCAGCCGCCGCGGCCGGGAATCGCACCCGCGCCCTCGCGCTCAGCAGCAAAACCTGGAACAATTGCGAGTGAAACGTTGTTTTTGTGCAGCTATATTCATGAACCAAAAAAGAGTCATGCCGCTACCAGGATGCACAGAATAACACTGCGCTGCGCCTTCGCCGCTTTCGAAGAATTTCGTATCCTTTATGAGGACATTAAAGCTACGTATAAGGATCAGTGCAATATTCCTAATAGGTTTTTATACCGCTTTGCAGAAGCGGTTCTATATACGCTCAAGGTCCTTTAATTATTGACGATATTTAACGTCGCTCCCGTCTCCTCTCCACTCGCCCCACTTACTTTCACTATCGCTGCCTTGCCAGTCAAGCATGAACGCTGAGCGCTCGCAGCCGTTCGTGGTTAATGGCCTAAGAGAACACCGAATTATCCGGGCCACATGCAGTCGCGCCGCCGCCGTTCACTCGCACGAGGCGGCACCGCTCTGCCTGCGTCTGCCAGCCGCTGTTTTTCGTCTGGCCTTTTTCCAGCCCAGACCCGCTGCCTGCCGACGTGTTCGCAGAAAAGAACACTTTGCTCGAGAACCCGTGGCCCTCGCACGTTACGGGGAGGGCGCGTCGCAACGAGTACATACGCCACGAAAACATCGACGTCGAACCAACCGTGCTCCGCACCCGCAAAATAAGCGTAAATGCTCTTCGTTACCATCGTAATGCCTGGCCTGCGAGGACTAAAGATTTTCAGTCGCACTCTCAGGTGATAATAGATGTTCACCCTGCTTGGGTACGCGTAAGGGAGAAAGTTCTGCCTCGGTGACGCGACTCTCACACATTGAATAAGAAGTTGCTGTCTCAGATGGAGTTTCCGGTGCTCTTGGACTCTTCAACATTTTCCGAGAGAGAGAGAGAGAGAGAGAGAGAGAGAGAGAGAGAGAGAGAGAGAGAAGAATACAGGAAGGCAGGGATATTTCCGAAAAGAAAACTGGACCCTAGCTATATTTGTCGCGGTCGCAGAAAGCTATTTGTGTGCTACAACAGTTTTTAGAAGAACGCTGGCCTGAGTGGCCGTTGACAGTCTTCCTGTGTGTCCTACGACGTGCGTGCAGTGTTCACTCTCTCCCTCTTTTTATTCCTCCCTTTTCCTTACCCCCGCAGTAGGGTAGCCAACTAGACGCTAGTCTGGTTATCGTTCTTGCCCTACCTCTCCTTGCTTTCTGTCTCTCTCTCTCTCTCTAGCCTCCTCTTTGTTCGTAGGGGTTCAGATACTATAACAAGGCGCGCTGCGCGCCGCACTTACCTTCTGGAGACCTTCGCTTCTCGACCTGCCTGTTGAAGAGACATCCACTGGTCGCGCTATACAAGACGAGCTAGCTTACAGAATCTCTGAATTTGCTTCGGGTGCACATTTCGCCGCGATGATTCGGTGGATGTGGAATTCTGTCGCTGAGCAGCAGGTTTTTGGTTCGATTCCCGGCCGCTGCTGCGGCATAATGATGGGAGCAGCATGCAAAACGCTTTTTACCGTGCTTTAGGTGCACGCTAAGAAAAAAAAACTGAGGAGGACAGCTAATCCGGAGTCCTCCACTATGGCGTCTCTCATGCGTAGCATGCGGATGTTAAACCTCATAATACAACTCAATTCTGCTGTCTGCGCGACCTGATTGCCTAAATGTTCTTTTAACACTAGTAAACGTCATCAGGCAGCTAGTAGAGGCGATAAAAGTCTTAGCACAAGCCTACAGCCTACTCCTTCTAACCTGTAATACCACCGCTAGCGCATATTGAAGAGAGAGAGAGAGAGAGAGAGAGAGAGAGAGAGATCAAAAAGGAAATGCCGGGAGGTTAATCCGGCTGAGCCCGGTAGGCTGCCTTGCACTGCGGAAGGGGGAGAGGGGACTTTTATGTTCGATATTGTTTTAATAGCTTTGTACCATCGTGTGTCGTAGTAAAAATCCCAAAGCGATACCACCAACTGGCGCGCGTGTGTGTGCGTGTGTGTGTGTGTGCGCGCGTGCGTGCGTGCGTGCGTGTGCGTGTGTGCGTGTGCGTGCGTGTGTGTGTGTGTGTGTGTGTGTGTGTGTGTGTGTGTGTGTGTGTGTGTGTGTGTGTGTGTGTGTGTGTGTGTGTGTGTGTGTGTGTGTGTGTCAGATGTTGTTGAACAGTGCCTGCGGAAAAGCTGCACTTAACATTTACTAATTAATTACCTTCACTATTGTTTACTATCAGGCACATAGTGCAGTTGCGGAAATGAAGCCAGATATTGACACACTTGCTCAGCACAAGCTGCGAGGCAAGCATCTGTTTCGAGTTTCCTCTCCCCAAAATATGCACCTTACGCACTAACGTTTCAAACAATAGTTTCTGAAAGCGCCCATCACGCAGTAGAAGAACAAATTAACTAGAGCACCAGTGTATCTTTAGGTAGATGCTGGGACGGGCATCACGGAGGTGCTATTTTGAAATTTCTTTCGGTATCTTTTTCTAAGGGAACATCTTCTTTTGCCATTGAAAGTTGTATTACGAATATTTTAACATTAGTCAACTAATATTATTATCTGTCATGCAAGTAATGTCTGCCTCTTAGAGCAGTCCGCCACGAAAATGTGAAACTATCTACATGCTACGTGCAACAGGCAGGTAAAAGAAAATATATTCGAAGTTAAAAATAATAATAATACATACATACATACATACATACATACATACATACATACATACATACATACATACATACATACATACATACATACATACATACATACATACATACATACATACATACATACATACATACATACATACATACATACATACATACATACATACATACATACATACATACATACATACATACATACATACATACATACATACATACATACATACATACATACATACACACTTGTAGAACAACCATTCGGAAGCGAAGGCCCAATGAAGCCAATAAAGGCATAAGGAAACTCACTTGTCTTTTATTGCACTGTAGAGGTTATTATAGATGAGAGTTAAATCGGCGATAAATTTCAGAATATGTACAAAAGAAAATACGGAAATGTGAGTGGAAGACAATTTTGTCCCGGTGAGAGCCAAGCACACAATCTCCGCAAGACGGGTGCGGTGCTCTAACGATTACGCTACGACGAAAGCCGGCCCTCCGACAGTATTTGTGTGTATTTATGCGCACGTATTCATGCACAAAAAAAAAATTCCCCTATGATTTCCTTAACATTTTTATTTGTGTTGAAGGAGATGTTCGTGCCTGTAGGGGGAGCCGGCTGCTCCTCTCCTGTGATATAACCAACATGCACCATATGCTGGAAATGTTACAAGCAAAAGTGAGAATAAGCCCAATTGAAGAAAGAAAGGAAATTTCTGTCATGACTACAGAAATTTCTGTTGTACAACAGAAGTTGTTGTCGTTTCTGCAGTTGCGACAGACATTTCTGACCTCACGACAGAAATTCTGAGGTTGCAACAGAAACGTTCTGTCGTGATAACAACAGTTCTAAAGTCGCTACAACAGCGTTCTATCGTGACAGCGATTCTGACGTCGCAACAGAAACTATCTGTCGCGACGACACACTTTCTGTCGTGGTGTTAGAAATGTGCCACTTCCTGTCGTAACGACATAAGTTTTGATGCCGCGACAGAAGCGCTTTCCGTGGCGACACTTTAAAATTGTATGTCAGTTTCGCATCGGTGGTGTATACTCTACTCTTCTTTTGCGTGGTATTCAATGGTGCGCTCTATGAATCCGGCAATCCTGATAGCACGGACACCGGTATTAAAGTCGATGTGGCCAATTGTCATAATTGTGCCGTGACGAGGAGGTGCCAGCAACCCCCTACCGGCCTCCTCAAAATCTGCCGCTGATAAAAATCATACCATCTGCGGGGATCGCTGCGTATCCATTTTATTTTATTTGGTAAGATGTGCCGCACAGGCCTGTGGACTTAAACGTGCCGTTACGCTGACACATTAGTTCATTTCCCAGAAATAATGCGTAAGCTTTTGCGAAGCGAAAAGGAAGTTTTGGGCTGTTACAAAAAGTGGCGTGAAAAGCTGTCTCGTTCGGGTGTCAGAATTCTGGCACAGCGCTGCCGTGAGAAACCGGTATGCTGTCCAAGTGAACACTCGTCCACGAATGTTCATGTAGCTATTTTGCACTAAACACACGAACTATATGCGCGCTTAAAATTGTAAAGAGCGAGAGACAGCTGTCGAAATTAGCTGTAACAACCCTAAAAGTGTCCCCGGTCCCCGTTGTCTATTTCTGAATTTCTTATTTAATATAGATATCGTAAAGCAATATCAATGTTCTAGCACTCCACGATGTACTTGTAGATGGTAACAACACTCTTGCTCTTCTAGAGGGGCGCCAGTTTACGCGGCGGAGTGAAAGCGCATCTTGGCTCTCAACATACAAATGTAAATATCAACGCAGACAGAGATTCTTACTGTTGACATGGCCAAAATGTACACGTACAGTCGTGTTCGGAGTGGTGCAGTGGTAGGCTACTGGCTTCGGGATCGTTAGGACGCAGGTTCATATCACCGGCGGAAAACTTTTTCATTTTTTTTCACTAACAAATTTACATAGCCCAAGAGAGGTGTTTGTCAATTTTTAATTAAATATCAATCAGGAACTGCAGGACGTCACTCTACAGACAACAGAACGTCAGAAACATAACGTCCCAAAATACGACGGACTGAAATTTTCTGTTGTGTTTTTCAACTGGGAGAGAAAATGAATGCAGTGACATCGGTATTAAAGTTTACAAACTAGTAAGCATCTCTGTTCGGTAACTTCAAATATCTGTTGCTAAATGTTTGAGCCTGTGAAGAGATGACTTCCTTAAAAAATTCATCACGTTGACGTCATGGCCAAAGAGCGGGCTTTCTCATGACAAACTCACAAAATGGCATAAAATCTTGCATATATTATGATGCAAAATACTGCGCTTCGGTTGAAACAAACGCAAACATTAAGGAGCTTTGGAATAGTATGCGAAAGCAAACGTAAAAGCCCTACATACGTAAAGAAATGTCGTTCTCTTCGCTGCGCGTGCTCTGTACGTTATTGAGCTCCTACGGTTTATGTAGGCTTGCACGTACGTTATTTGACGAGTTTAATGTATCTGTGATGTTTACGTATCGTCAAACGTACCCGTGGATCCCACTTCAATGTGCCTTGTCGTGATGGCTGCGCTTTCGCTGACGTTATATGCCAATGAAATAAGCTTCGGCTTCCTCTAAGCTTTCATAACACTCTGGTTATGAGCGGCGAACTCGTCCCATTTCTGTAATCTTTTGGCGATTCTGCGTCCGTATTCTTAACTAGACGCGTCGGATTAGAATCGGCAGGATGGGTACTAATAGATTGCCTTGGCTTGGATAGGTTTTACACTGGGCACCAGCTGGCGTGCTTTCCGCTCTATGGGAGCGGGCCATAGAGGTTGATGCCGACGCGGTCGAACGATCGAGCGCGACACGATAGCGACTGTAGTGGGCGAGGAGGGCGCTGTGGAGGGGTCTTGCTTTGTTGCTAGGCGGTGCATGATCAAATGCACTGCTGGACAAACAGGTACATTCCACGCCAGTAATATCGTTTACGCAGCCTTGTTAAGGTTTTGAGGATGCCGGCCTAGGCGATTTGAGAGTCAGAAGCCATTTCCGACCGTCAGGCGTATAGTTGCTGCGGTAGAGGGTGTTGTCTCGCACGGCAAACTGGGCTTCCTGACGGCGTATATATAGCGTCCGTGTTAAAGGAACGACCGATGGAGCGGCAAGGTAGTCGAGCAGCAGGGCAAGCGATGGGTGCTCGACTTGCGCGGAGGAAATATCAGTGGCGGTCAGTAGCGATGGATCTGAGGTCGTAGAGGGAACGGAAAGAGAAGCCACATCAGGTATCATCGGCGAGCGGGAGAGCTCGTCAGCATTGGAATACTTTCGACCGGAGGGCTATACGACACGAATGTCATAATCCAGCTGGCGAAGTGCCCAACAGCCGAGGCAGCCCGACGGTTCTTTCAAGGAGGAGCGCCAACAAAGGCGTGGTGGTCAGTGATGGTGCTGAAAGGACGACCATAGAGGTAAGGACGAAACTTGTCCAATGCCCAAATGATGGCTAAACATTCCGTCTCCATAACGGTGTAAATAAACTCAGCTTTCATAAGGGTACGGCGCGCGTAAGCCACAACGTATTCTTCATTCGTGGCTTTCTGTTGGGCCAAGACCGCACCAAGACCGCTACCACTGGCGTCAGTGTGAACCTCTGTCAGCACAGTTGCGTCGTAATGGCGAAGAATCGGCGGTGAAATCAACAACCCGCGTAACTTTTCAAAGGCTTCATCGCATACTGATGACCACGCGGAAATTACTTTGCTTGCGGTAAGCAGCTTCGTCAAGGGTTGCGATGATAAAGGCGAAGTCACGGACGAAGCGACGAAAATAAGAGCACATGCCTATGAAACTTCAGAGGGCCTTGATAGATGTGGGTTTTGGAAACTCGGTGACTGCGCGAAGCTTGTAGGGATGGGGAAGGATGGCGCCTTTCGAGACGACGTGACCCGAGACACTTAATTTTCGGGCAGCGAAATAGCACTGCAGGCTGAGCTGTAGGCCAGCTGAAATGAGACAGGTTAGGATGTCATGCAGACGGACGAGATGTGTAGGAACATCCTTTGAAAAAACAACTTTGTCATCCAGGTAACATAAACACGTCTTCCACGAATGTCCCCAAAGAATGGTATCAATCATGCGCTCGAAGGTAGCGGGCGTACTGCAGAGCCCTAACGGCATAACGTTGAACTCGAGCGCGCAGGCCATCGCGAGGAATGAAAGCTATCTTTGGGCGGCCACCCTCAACCATGGAAACCTGCCCATAGCCAAAGCGGATATCTAAAGGCGAGAAGTATTCGGCACCTTGCAGACAATCAAGAGCGTCGTCGATCCTGGGCATTGGTTAAACGTCGCTTCTCGTAATGCTATATAGTCGGCGATAGTCGATACAAAATCGAGTGGAACCATCTTTTTTGCGCACTAGAACGACAGGTGACGACCAAGGTCTTTGAGAAGGCTGAATGACGCCGCGCTGCAATGTGTCGTCCACTTGTTCCGTGATAACTCGGCGCTCTTCTGCGGAAACGCGATACGCACCCTGTTGCAAGGGGCATGGGAACCTATGTCGATGGTATGAGAGACACTTGTCGTACGACCCAAGGATATTGGTTGCAGTCGAACGAAGAAACGAACTCGGTTAGCAGAGTAAGAAGTTGGGTGCGATGAGATGGCGAAAAGTGTGCGGCGATGGCGCTGTCGAAAACGGCTTAAGGCAGTGTTGATGAGACAGAAGTTATGGCGTCCAGATGTAGACGGGTGGCGCCATCGTTAAAGTCAAGGTCTTGAATACACGTGACAGCTTGCACAAATTCCAAGGTCTCACCACGCAGTATGATCACTGGATACCGATGCGGATTGCATATGGCTATAAAAGTGGATTCAGACCTAACAGTGAGCACGGAGAAAGGGAGAAATAAGCCCTTGCGGTGAGCAAGCATGTCAGATGGCGTAAACACCACAGTTGAGTCTCGCACGGCAGCACACGACAAGGTCACAAGCATGCACCGACATCTCCGGAGGTAAATCAGTATCAGCATAAACGAAGACTGAACACTGAGGTCGGCGTCAACCGATGGTGAGTCACATAGTGGCGAAAGGGCCACTTGAACGCGAGAACAATCGGTGATGGCAATATGACGTGACAGGAAGTTCCACCCGAGGATGAGATCATGACAACAGGATGACAACAACAACAAAAAAAAACTCAATCATGCACAAAACGCCTTGGATGACTACACGGGCGGCGCATACAGCTGCAGGGTGAATGCGCTGCGCGACAGCAGTGCAGAGTGCCATGCCAAATCAAGAAGTCGTGACTTTTTTCAGTTTGCGACAAAGATTTTCATGGATGACAGTAAGGGCGGCCCCGGTATCGACAAGCGCTTGTGCGGATGCTCCCTCAACATGGACGTCAATGACATCCCGCGATGAAAATTGAGGTCTTAGAAAAGTCGATGAGCATGCGATTCTTGCTTCCGGAAGTGCGCTAATCAGTTTCTTCCCGCAGCAGGTGCCCCACGACGCATATGTGACAGCGACCGTCGACGTGGAGGAGGAGAACGGCGACTGTCTGAACGGCGGTAGAGATCGAAGGGTCTCGGCGGCGAGTCAGTGGTATCTCGGCAACGAATCTTGGTGCAAGGTCGCGGTGCGTGCAGCGAAACTGGTCGAAGGCGCCATGGTTAGCAGACATGTTACGACGAGAGAAGCGCGCAACGTCACCAGCAATTCCACAGGCGAAGCAAACAGGGCTGTTGTCTGGCGTGCGCCACTTGTCGGCTCGACCAAGAAGCTGGGGTGAGTGCCGTGGAACAGGAGCAAGGGGAACCCGGTGCGTTGGTGGTGGGGCGGAATGGGACGGTGCCGGGTGGCCTTGCGATCGCGGCAGCGTAGTTGAGCGGCGCAGGTATGCCCTGGGATGGGTAGTCGGCATAAGAGAGCAGTGCCGTCACAGAAGCTAGTGGGCGAACGGGAGGAAGTGCGTCACATATCTGGGCACGGGTGTCTTCTTGCACGGCCGGAGTCAGTGTTGGGGCAGGCTCTTGGCTATGCGGGAGCAGCCATAGCTGGCGGGCCACTTCCTCTTGAATGAAATCCTTCAGCTGAAGTAGGAGAGCAGAATGATTGGCATGGCCAGCGGCAACTGGCAACTGCCATGGCAGGGACGGAGTCAGCCGGTGCGACGTTTTGGTGGGCGATGTTACGTTGGCGGCGCAATTCGTAGAAACTCTGACAGAGGTTGAAGAGAACGGCGACACTGGTTGGGCTCTTGGCAAGCAGCATTTGAAACGCGTCGCCCTCAGTACCCTTAAGAATATGCTTGATCTTCTCATCCTCCGTCATCGTTGGATCAGCACGGCTGCAGAGATCCAATACATCCTAAAAAATTGGAGGATGTTTAAAGGGACACTAAAGGTTAACATTAAGTCAACGTGGGCTGTTGAAATACCATCCCACAAACCTCGAAACGCTTGTTTCATGCGAAGAAGAGACTTATTTTGAGAGAAAATGCGTTCTGAAGCGTCCGCGTACCTCTAGCGCAGTTCAAGTCGCCCGCCCTGCGATCGAGGAATGGTGGCGTCATGGTCTCATAGTGACGTTGCGCCATGCGTTGCGCCGTCGGTGAGTAAAACGGCGCCCGCAGACGGCGCTACGGCTTTTCTGTGCAAAACGCAAACGCGCGGCCAGAAATAGAGCCAAGACAGAGCCGACAGCAGCGCGAAAGCGGAACTATGGTGGCTAGCGGAAGGGGAAAGCGCGCGAAGATAAGCTGGTTCTTTATTTTATGACGCCAACTTTGACGCTCGTTGCAATGGACGACCCTGACAACGACACATTGGCTCGCGATGCTGGGCTCGACTTCAGCGATTTAAGCACTGATGAACGTTACCTGCTGCTGAGGGCTCGCGCTGCCGCCGTCGTTGCGTACTACGACGACGGCAACTGTATGTCATGGCTGTACATATTCGCACATTTGTAGCTTTTCCTTAGTGAAAACCAAATGCCGAACTCGTGTTTGACCTGCAGTTCTTCTTGCGCTTCGGGGAATGCATGGAAGACCGACGGAACAGCGCAACGGGAAAGCATTGCTTTGAAAGGCATTCCACACGACTTCAGTAAGTCGGCGTTGAACTCGTAATTCTCTGGACGAAAGTGCAGCGAGCACACTATGCGATTTTTTTTGCTTTTTGCCAACGCGCTGTGGCAGAGGTACAGCACTTAACCACTTCGAAGGGAGAGGTTCACTCGTTGGCACACATTGATAAGTAACGTTGGATCCGCCGCTGAAACTGCCATTGGCCAAGTTCCACGGACCGTTCGCGCATCCCACAACATCACATGGACGTGGCATTCTCGCTGCTTGTTCCAAATGCAAGTTTTGCGAGCCAGCAGAACCAACGCAGCACGACGCGATACTCCAAAACGCGCGCGGCGGAGAGTCGAGCGAGAACGAAACCTTTCGACACCCATACTACTAAAGGGTAACGTCAAAATGTTATTTTTTCTTAGAATCGAATAGAAACAGACAAGTAGCATTTTCTTCCGTCTTATAACCTAACGAAACGATCTTTTTATTACGAGTAGTTGAGTACTAAATTATGGTGAGGAGTGCCTTCGTCATCGGGCTAGTACCGGAATGTCGCTGGGGGGTCTCAAATCGTGTCATGCATTTACCTCTCTTCTTCGGTTACTAAAGCTGTGTTCGCGATTATATTGACGCCTTAGACGTTCTAGAGCATTACTTTATCACTTTAACTTGACTTCATACTAACCTTCAGTGTCCCTTTAAGCTTCGCCTTTAGGAGTGGAACGCGATAGATTTCAAAAGATCACTGACTTCATTTCACGTTTCCCGGCAACCGCAGCTTGCTTGTGGATGCGCGGAGGCGAGCGCAATGTTGTCGTTACAAGGAACCGAGTGGGCCACGGCGTTCAGAAAAGGGGGTTTACGTTGGAGCTTCCGCGTAACAGAATTATGTTTTTTGGTATATTCAAATTAAACTCCGACGTTATCATGTTTGTAGGTAGTGTTTAGCTCGTACTTTACGATTTTTCTGACGTATTTTACTTTGAGAAATTCAATTAGTTATGTACCGCCTCTGCGCCAAGCGGAGGGCCTGCGTAGTTGCGGTTCGAAATGATTTTTGGCTAAGCGACGTCGACATTATATTTATTGCGACACGGGGCCCTTAACGGTATCCCGTTAATATAGCTGGGAAAAGTCTCGCCCGGCTGTTGTGCTCGCAGGCGTAGGCGCTGTTCAGCGTTGTTGTGTCACCCTGCGTACCTATCATCGAGGCAACGGGTGCTCCCTCCTCCACCCCGCCCCCCTCGTTCTTCTGAAGTGGTTGCCCTTGCGACAACCTTCAAAGTTCCAAGAAACCGCCGAACCCTTACCGTGGGTCGAACTCAGGAGTCCAGGGGCACAGTGCACCACGACGAATCCACTGACAGCCTTCAGAATGGCACATAACTACTGACCCCTTTCCGAGGAGACCAGTGGTATACAGCTTGGATTTCTCTCTCGATGAAAGAGGAAAGCGACGCGCTTGACGTCAGCGTCGATCCTGCCTCGTTCCTGCCAAAGGCATTTAAGGCAGAACCGGTCCGGCCCGTCGCTCTGGTGCGCTCTTCGGCACCGCTGCTTGTATGCTATTACCTCTTACATGTACACCCTGCCACAAAAGTTTACCCACCATGTTATCTCCAAAAACTCTCAATTCCCGAGCAGCATGTAGTAGTAGCCAGTAAAACTGTGTCGGGCAATGTTATTAGCATATTCTAGTCGAGGTCCGATATGCAAATACCAGGCTGCATTGTACGGTTCCGCCGATTATTCAGCTTTTTCTCAGATATCATGGTCTGTAATATTTTTGTCCAGGTGTTCATGTTGTATAAAGCTTTTCGTCTCCTTTCCGTCTGTCCCAAGAGTCTGTCATCTTCGACCCCGACTCGCAATAGCGCGTGGCTTGTGGACAGCGGGGCGGCCGAACACTTCGGTGAAATGTGTCCTCAATGCGGACCAACTCAAGATGTCAGATTCGTGATTCTCAAACGACAGGTTTGCGACGTCAGCAAGGTAAAATATGACGTTACTCAGTTTTGTCTGGTCGTCCCACTTATTGTGAGCACTTACACGTTCATAGGAGGACAGCCAGTCTTCGACGTCATGGTCTCCGGTCCCGCTGAAGATGGCCGGGTCGCACTGACGGAGAACGCCGGCACAAGTGACAGGAGCAGCCATGGGTTCTGTCAGTGCATTGGTCGCGTCAGTCATGTTGCTGGTATGCAACGTACGAGTGCGCAACTACAGGGTGACTTCAGGGATTCCAGCAACCTCCACCAAGTGTAACGATATTTAATTGAAGGTGATAATTACTCTAGCAGCAGCGAACAGCCCGAGCTTCTTGTTCTTGTTCCTTAGTGAAATGGCGCAACCCACTCTGGGGTGATCGGCCATGAATCGGGTGGCGAGAAAAGTGTTAATGTTATTATTTTTTTTCTTCGAAAATAAAGTGGAATGAAATAAGTGTTTTGTAAATGTCAATTAAAAGGTGTACTGTTACAGATATGAATGACCAAATATCTAAGTATTACAGTAAAAATTATGTGATCATATGAAGTGAAAGAACGATTTTAGCATGCAATTCTTTTTGTCTCGGGCAGAAAGTTGTAGAGGCCTTCACAAACGTTCCTTTGGCTCGAGCGGCCAGTCGCGCGGCAATTTTGCGTGCATTTGCGGCTTCTTTCACTCACGAAAAAACACTTTTATGTAGCACGTATTGAGCAACAGAAAGCTGTATCGGGAGTTTTTCATGTTGGTGTACACTTTTCTCATTGACGCTTTTCGTATAATTAGAACATTTGACAATTTGGTTAATTAATTAAGGGTAATTATATAATTAGGCGGAAGGAAGAGAGTGATTTCAGTATCTCCAAGCGACGGCAAACAACATTAACTTGGTTCTGTCCAGCTATACATGCATTCGCACATCTTTAAACTCTGGCTAAAGTTAGCTGAAACACCCTGCATACACATATATAAGCCACAAGAATAAGTAATTGCAAACAGCTACCGCTTGTAATACTTGCACCAAGGTTGTGCCTCTATGGACATTTGAAATTTTCTAAGTTCCTTATTTGCAATGTTTATTGATAATATGCGGCAATGTCATTTAGGCCGTCATTGGCTCCTTGGGTGCATTTTGCTAAATTCGATAATAATAGAACACCCGCTTAGGTGAAATTGAAATGAGGAACGCCGTAATGGGCCGCCGTCACTATTAGTAAGACAATCTCAATGTTTCGCTTTCCTCTTTACTATGCGTGGACAAAGCAACCAATGCTTTGCAACAACAACAACAACAAAAGAAAAGCAGGGAGAAGACAGGCGCGCAACCACTTCCATTTAACCAGGCCATTATTGCAACTGTAAGACTGCTGGACAAGTATTCTGCAAGAATCACGTCCATTTCGTCTGCTGTTGAAGCTCTGATCGGCTGGTCTGGGCTCGGCTGGGCGTCCACAGCGGCGAGGCGCCACAGCCAATCAGCCCTTCAACAAAAATGGACATGTCCGCTAGGTGGACTCTTACAGAATACCTCCCCTGTCCTATATCTAGGAAATGCAGAAATACTGATTTTTCTCCGTACAGGTGGACGCACATATCCGTACGCGTGTTGACTAGGCCACTAGCGCGCAGTGGATATGCTTTACTCGCGTTAGAATACAGAAAGCTGAAGTCAGAACCGATGGCAGAATCAAACGGGCCATAATGATAAAAGATGTCAGCATCATGAGGTAAAACGTTGGCGGTAATCCGGCAAACAGGATGAGTGCAAAAATGAATGAATGGTAAAAGAAAGAACACACACAAAAAAAGAAATAATGATGAGCTCACAAAAGCCGCCAGCTAAGCGCAGCGCGAGAGTGTTAATGATATAACGTGCCGAACGGCCCGGGAAGAGCATGGGGGGCGGGAGTGGCAAAGAAAAGGGGACCAGCAAAGATATTCGCTTGTACGCACAAGGGGATTACGGAACGATAAGCATATTAGTGACGCGCCTAATTGTATACGTATTTATCTCGTTACGGTAATTTCGTTATAGCTGTCTGGGCCGCCTGAAGTTATTAAAGCATGGGCGGTAAGTTCCAGGGAACGTTTGCTTTCTACAAAGGCAGCTCGCTAACTCACGGTGATTTTGAGCTTTTCATTAAAAAAAAAGAAAAAAGCCGCCCATGTCTCAGAACTTGGCTTCATCGCAGCCTTCAGTGTTTAATACTAATTAAATATTTTTTTATTTCGACGTTTTCAGTTTTTGTTAGACATTACTTATTGAACCTACGCCGGTAATTCGAGCTAAGGTTCTCGCTTATGTGGGCTAAGGTTCTCGCTAAGGTGTCGCTTTGCTATGAGTTCGTTGATTGCAAGACTATAAAAGCAAATGTTTTGTTTGTTTGTTTGTTTGTTTGTTTGTTTGTTTGTTTGTTTGTTTGTTTGTTTGTATGGCGGGGCGACAAATATTACTTACCTTTCTATACCGCTTTCTCTCATTCTCGCTTAACGTGGGTTGAGTATACCAGGGGGGAAAACAAGGAGGGGAGGGGGGGTTAAGTGAGTATATCGATGCAACTTGTCTGACCATCTTCGCCACTGGCTTTATGCGAACAGCAACAAGTGAACCAGATTGGGGCCCGCTAAAACGTTCTGAAAGCACTTTGGGACAATAGAAACGGAGGAGATATTGTATAAGATCTTGAAGGGGCAGCGCAACAAGACGAATACAGAAGGCAGGAACACACAGGACAGTGACTCAGTAGTCATTCAGCATATTAGAATATGGTCTTCCTCACTGCATTCCGATGAACTTAACACAGCTACCAGCGTAGCCTCCACAAAACTGATAGCGGAGGCAGCCTGACCGAAAAAAGAAATGTGCACGTGCACGTGCAATAACTTGGCTCAGCTCTCCTTTCCGACCGCGTGGATGCCACCATCCTCTTGCGCTTGTTGACCTAGAGCAGCTTTCGATTAATATAGAGGTTTATGTTAGGAGGCGCAAGCTTCTTGCGTCATCTGATCTAAAACTCCCTACTGTTTGCGCTACCGCATGCACCGCCGGCCCTGCGAAACTCTGCATTGAACTCAAGTGTGCAAATATTTTATACTGTGGAGGCAGTCAAAAGCACGAAAGGGGGTTTGCTGTGTACTCCACAGCTGAATCCCGCCACTATGGATCGAGCTCATGCCTCTGCGGCAATATGCAGTTCGGTGCTGGACGCTCTAATCAATCGGCTTTCATGTAACATTTTCTTTTTTAAAGCGCAGCTATTAGGTGCCCGTTCCTGCGGCGAGCATGGCGTTCCCCTCGTAACCGAGGGAACGAACACAGTGAAAAATGAAAACGAACGCGGAGCGCAGCGGGGGATGAAAGGTGGCGATAGCGAATAGAGCGTGAGGAGGAAAGCCGAAGGAGGAGGGGGTGGCGAAACCATGAGGCGGAGAGCGGCGGAGGAGGGCATGGCGAAAGCGTGAGGAGAAAAGCGCGGTGCCGTGCAAGACGGGCTTTGGGGCACGATGGCTACGAGATGGCGACGGACTAGCGCGCGTCGTCTGTATGGAAACAAAGCGCAGCATGAGCGGAGGTCTGTCTGCGGCTGCTGCTGTGAATCGCGCCCACGCGTTATCCACACGCTGCCTCCCGTGATCTCTCGATTAGCGAGGCAGTCGCACCCCAATCACTGTGTTTGCAAGGCGCCGCACGAGACAGATTAGCCGCGCCAGCCAATATATCGCGTACCAAAAACACGTAGCTACCCTCAGATTTCACATTATGGAGCATCGTAAGCATCGTAATCGTCGGTGAATTTTTTTCTTATTTTTTGTAGTTTGAACGGCTTGGCTAGAGCGTGTATGGGCATGCAAACGAGAACGTGTAGCTGCTTTTCATTTAACAGTTGAGTAGTTTAGGGACCTTGTAAAGAACAGCGCAAATAAAATACGGACTGTAGAAGGACACCATGCATGTGCTTCCGCGATGCGTGTTCAGTTGGCGCTATTCCTTTGTAATATGTTGCATCAACAAGGCCGAATCTGCACCATTCTTGGCGATCTCATTGCATATGAGCCAGCACGTATAACTATATGTGGTCAGTCCGTATTGCTAGACAGCTCTTACAATTATCATCAATCATCGTAACAGTCTATTTCCGTATTTGTACATTTCAATATTTCCATGTAGGCCGAAATAAGTGACGTCAGTTATTCATAATTTATATCATTACTCATGCAAACTGATGTCTCTGAATACTTACATCGTGTTCTTTTTTTCATGCCCCGCCCCACACATCTTGAAGAAAGCTTCCCTTCAAGGTGCAAGGAGTAGTATAGAGTTGCGCGTGAAAAATTACATAGCATTGTCATATTAATTTTGTAAGAATGTGCTCCACGCAGAGGGCTGTATGGGCGGGGCCGTTTTTGTGGTGCACAAGCTACTCGCCTTAGCTACACAGGACGATACGTTTTGTTCGGACTGTTAAGGCATTCCGTAATCACTCCAGAATAAGTAGCGTCGTATCTCTTTTACAAACCGTATTTGCAGGGGCGAGTTCTGTATAAACGGCTCCATTCTGTTTTTTGTTCTTGCTGCGGCGCTTGCACACTTGTTTGAAGCTCCTATACTTTTGACTCAGCCCATTTTTTGTTTGCGTGAGCGGCAGCATTGACAGCAATTGTCTGCACAGGACGAACGCTATAGTTGCTTTAAAGGGTTCCTAAAAGAAAACACTGCTGCTCCGTTTAGGCTGCTGAAGCACCACTATAAAACTGCATTTTCGTTAATTTCGGTGTAATTGGTAATATAAAATGAAGGTCAAAGTTCCGTTTCTGAACATTGCACTGATATACCCCTGCACTAGTACGTAGGCGTGACGTCACGCATTTTTAAGTGCATTTTTTTCGTGTTTGGGGCGTTGTGGTAAACTCAAAGACCTTGAAACTTATTTGGCTCTTTTGGAATACAATGTACTCCATCTACCGGTAATAGATTAGCTGGGCCAGAGCAGGCGCCACCAAAATCGATGATGTGACTGCAAGCTGGCCCGGGAACTTTTAGAGCAGCCTCGGTACCATTTTTTTTTGCCTTTCTTTTTCTGGCTTCGCAAGCCGCCACCTAGGGTAAAAATGGCTTTCTTTGTTTGATAGTGAGGAATGGTAATTCCCTAATACAGCTCACATTATTTTTCTATTTCGTGTTCCTTTAATAGCAAGCAATATCTGCCTCATACCAAGTACTTTGCGTTATAAGTAGGTTCCTATCTCGCCTCGCCACGGGCCTCTTAAACAACATGAAGGGAAAGGGAGACGTTACGTCTATGATGATGACATCGAGCCAGAATCCCCCAGCGTCAAAGCCCGGTGTGTGCCCAGTTGCGTGGATAGGATGCTCATATGTCCTACATTGCTGAAGGGAAAGATTGTTTCACACTGGAATATCTGTATCAAATTTCCGCTTACAGAAAGCCTCTCGTCGAACGACAACGTCACTGTCCGCAAAATTCAGCGGCTAGGCCTTGCCAGCTCCTAGGGGGAAAAAACTCCGCCTGTTTGGCCTTGCAAAATACAGTATTTGACTTTGGTATCTGAGTAGCTTAGGCTAAGCTACAACGTTATGCGCACAAGTGGCACTGAAGGTTCATGTTACAGTGTTACGGAAGTTTACTAACTAGACTGCCTCCGACGCCGCAATCGTTAGACCATTGCGGAAAGACGAAAAATAATTTTAATAAATAAAATAAATAAAAATCAAATAAATAAATAAAGCTTTCCGTGATGCGCCTCTCGCGATATACTTGAAAGCAATAAAAATTCAATATCGGTGGCAGAAGAGGCTACGATGATGCAGGGTGCATTTATCATACACAATAACCAACCTTATTACATCGTTCGAGCGACAAAGCAAGCTCCAGTGCTTCTATTCAGAGAAGGCAGAGAATCTAACTACTACAGCCACTGAATATTTCTTACTCGTCACACAAATGCGCATGTGTACACATTACTGCTTTTCAAATTGCGGCCAGCAATTTTGCTACGGTGCTCAGGTGCCGACTCAACTCAGTCTCCTTAAATGACGGCATACGCATCACCGTAGTAATATCAAGGCCAGACTGTAAATAGTTATTTCAGCGGGGCATTCCGGAAAGCGATAAGAAAAGCATTAGGCAAAACAAGAAGAAGAATCATTATTGGCAATAAAGGTATTATTATTCTTATTAAGAAAGTTGTCACAAACGTCTTGATATATGCCCAATCCCTATAGGACAATTCGAATGCCGTGTGGCAACCGACGTAGCCAAGCAAGCCTCCTGCACAGCCTTAGAATAGGTCTTACCATTCATCATCATCATCATCATCATCATCATCATCATCATCATCATCATCAGCAGCAGCAGCAGCAGCCTAGTTGCGCCCACTGCAGGGCAAAGGCCTCTCCCATACTTCTCCAACTACCCCGGTCATGTACTAATTGTGGCCATGTTGTCCCTGCAAACGTCTTAACGTCATCCGCCCACCTAATTTTCTGCCGCCCCCTGCTACGCATCCCTTCCCTTGGAATCCAGTCCGTAACCCTTAGTGACCATCGGTTATCTTCCCTCCTCATTACATGTCCGGCCCATGCCCATTTCTTTTTCTTGATTTCAACTAAGATGTCGTTTACCCGCGTTTGTTGCCTCACCCAATCTGCTCTTTTCTTATCCCTTAACGTCACACCCATCATTCTTCTTTCCATAGCTCGTTGCGTCGTCCTCAATTTCAGCAGAACCCTTTTCGTAAGCCTCCAGGTTTCTGCCCCATATGTGAGTACTGGTAACACACAGCTGTTATACACTTTCCTTTTGAGGGATAGTGGCAACCTGCTGTTCATGATTTGAGAATGCCTGCCAAACGCACCCCAGCCCATTCTTATTCTTCTGGTTATTTCAGTCTCATGATCCGGATCCGTGGTCACTATCTGCCCTAAGTAGATGTATTCCCTTACCACTTCCAGTGCTTCGCTACCTATCGTAAACTGCTGTTCTCTTCCGAGACTGTTAAACAATACTTTAGTTTTCTGCAGGTTAATTTTCAGACCCACCCTTCTGCTTTAGGTCTTAATATTACTCGACAATAAAGATCTTACTATTACTCGACAGTCTGGTGGAGTCACGTGTCGTATCCGACACGTGACTCCACCAGACTGGGATACTTGCAATGTATCTGAAATCCAAATATGACAGTGAACGGCAGGCACTGACCTCTTCGTTAGCGCCAATTAATAATAGGCTCTTGAGTGAAAATGTGTTACTGGGCCCTTGGCCAGACATAATGGGCGCTATAACGTAAAGCTAGGGCGCTATAACGTAAAACTATTTCAAACTTTTCTATTCCAATTCTGCAATCAGCCCTTCGCGATTGGTCGAAAAATTGTTTGGACTACTCCCATTTCACCTGTCTGACAGGCGACGTCACGAAAACCACGATATCTCCCCATCTGATATAACGTGTGCACACGGATTATGCATGATTTGACCGAACAAAAGAAAAATAGCTATTTCTGATTCGGCGCCTCTTCGCCATTAGCCCTCGGCTATTGGTCAAACGTTTTAGGGCTGCACCCACTTCACCTGTCTGTCACGCGACGTCAGAAAACCGCGAAAACTCACCACATCAACGTGACGTGTACGCGTTAAAGATGCATTAATATGCCGAACAAAAGTGAATTTTCCTCTGAATAGCTACCAGGCTGCCCCATTCCGAAAGGAATAAAAGATGGCTGCCGTCTATCGCTCAGGCACTGGCTACTCGCCCCTGCCGGAGAGCATGGGTTTATTTGCGTGTAATAAAACTTTCTGCGTGGCCGTGTAACATTTTCGAGAACTTTCGGCACGTTTACGACCTCGTTCTGCCAACTCTTCTGTGCTGAGGATCCGTTTTAGCGTCATTCTTAAGCTTCCGTTGCATGCCGCCGCGATTGTCGACGAGCCACCGCAAATTAAGAGAAAGCGGACCAATCGCAGACGCCGGCACCACCCTCGTCATACGGTTATCGGTATTCAGTGCAGTGGCTCGGCCCCATCGAATCCCTCTCCACTTGAGCATGCTGCTCGCCTCTTGTGAGCCAATTAGATGAGACAAGCAGCTCAGTGCAGGCAATGTTATTCGTTTTTCAAGCAAACAAAAGTGACCTCTCATGAACGAGGGGAGTATTTGATTGGTTTGATCAGACAACCCTGCGGGTGACCGCCCGATGCTTGCGTCGGCGGTTACGCAAATTTGACGTCAGGAGATTGGAATAAAAACATATTGGAATAGTTTTACGTTATACGGCCGAATATTTACTAAGCGAGCCATCGAGGCTCTCTCAGAATTTTTTTGTGAACGTGGGCCTAGATTCAAGGCTGTGAACGCGCCCTTTGGGCACTAACGTGGGTACTATAATCGCTTCCTACTGCCTACCCTCATCCTCACTCCTCATACCCCTGTTTTAATTAGTAAGCATGCTTTCTCTGAGTGCTGCCACTTTATTTCGCAGGCGAGTGGGCGGGCGGGCAAGGGCGGGGGGATGTACCTTGCCTTTTAAGTGTTCCGGTCCTGGTCAGCGCAGCCTAAAATCATGCGCCTTAGGGGTGGCTGGTTTCGTGCACTAGAAATGTTCACTGGGGCCTCTTTGTATGTGCCACTAGGTTTTAGTTTGCTTTGATTCTATCCTACTATTACAAACATTATGTCTTACTTCTTGTAAATACTAACGCTACAGCACAGGCACGTCCCCAGGGAAGGGGAGGCCCAGGGGGCTCGGCCACCCCTCCCTCCCCTGAAATTAAGCGGCATACCCTCCCATCTCGCTGCCCACGCCACCATCTTAACACACCTTCCTGAAGCGCCGCCAAATCAATGTTGAGACTGGAGAGCTATTCGGTGGTCAACATTTTGGGGCCTTTTCCACTCCTTTTGGATGGCGATAGTTACCGGCATCTCCTTGGGTGTGAAGGCCAGTTTTCTCATCGATTCGGTGCCCGCGCGATTAACTCGAGATGCTTTCAGTTGTCACCATCAATTGAACGGTGACGCGCATCGCTGTTGCTTCGTTTTCAGCCTTCTTTGTTTAGACTGATCCGGGACCAGGAACGGGAGTCGGTTCGTGCTCAGCTGGTCTGTATGCTCGTGGAACGAGTTGCGGCCGGAGAAAACGCCAGTTGTGTTTAATTTCTTCTTTTTGCTTCATTATTTCCTCGAGTGGCTGCTTGCCGCGACGCTAGCAGATCTTCGGAATCAAGTTAGAATCCTCGGGTTAGATCAGGTGGAAAATAATATAATGCTAGACCCTGCAATAACCCTTAAACCCATAAGCAATATGACTATTACCTCGTCTAGTTTTTCCCTACTTGCACAGCACTATTCGTGTAAAATTGGCAACTGGAAAGAAATTTCGTAAGGAGTTGAGAAACTAAGCGATCTACTAAGTGAGAGAGCCAAGGCAAAAGCCAAACAGGAAGGAAAAGCGAAATTTTAACAAAGTTGGCCGTTGTTTAGGAAAATATTTATGGATCAACATCTTTTTTTTTAAAAAGGAAGTAGAGAAAACGCAGCCAGAACTGGAGAACAGTTCTCTGTGTTTTGAATGACGCTTCAACAGTTATCAGTCGAGCCACCTGACGTAGCAACTTCTCTGGTGTGCTTATGTAGGTGTTTTTCTAACCTTTCACGGTGGGCGCAGTACGTCTAAAACCGCAGCGTCCTGTGCTTTACGCGGTTGTACGGGACTGGCGGCCACGCATAATACTAATCATAATAATACTTTATTGATGACTTGAGAATCATACAGTGGAAGAATCGGGCCTGCCAAAGCCGCAGTGGGCTTGAACGGCAGTGCCTGGCAGACAGCGACAGAGCCATCAGTAACACGTTATTAGACTACAGTGAGAAAAAAAAACACACACACACATGACAGGCTTCCCATCACGCATTAATGTGTCTAAGAGTCTTTTTAAGACCATATTTCGTGTTCGCATCTTGTATGCTTTGAGGAAGTAAATTAAACATTGCTGGGACATAATAGTTACGGAGTCTTCGACCATATCTCGTCTTACAGCGGGGTGTAACGTAAGGATTCTTTGGTCTCAGGGAACGAACAGGCACATAAGGAATCTTATACTGACTTATCCAAAAATGCTTTAAGATAACAGTTTCTAGCAGCAAAGAATTGAAAGCAGGTAAAGACAAAGTTAAGTGAAAGCAGGTAAAGACGCAACTTCCCAAATAACAATACGAGTCGGTTATGCACTTAACTTGGTAGAGCAGTAAACGAGGGATCGAAAAGAACCGTGATTGTTACGCAAATATATATTTCTGTATAATTCTTCCAGAGCTAATTCAAAGAACGCAACTATAGTCGGATACAACTTCTGCAGTGAAGCTGCAGTGAAGCCCCGCCCGCGCCCTCATAACCGCCAGCCTCTGTTCCTCCACGAGGTTGCAAATAATTCGTACTTCAAACTTTTCCTGTTACCAAAATAAGGCGGTAACCCTAAAAATAAAATTATTAACGCGTAATTTTATACGTTTCCCTTCACCTATTATAGTGGAATGTGGAAAGCCTAATTCTTTATTTAACTGAAATAAAATGCTTGCTTCGCTGCAACTATTTATTGTCGTTTCACTTCCCTTGGCAGTGAAGTTTCATGAGTAAAACGGGTTCAACAGTGAAATGAACTGTACCGCAGACTTTTGAAGAATGAAATGCTCAGACTCCATACACTTTGTCCATGTCTGTTGCAAACCTCATTGCTTCCGCCGATGAAAAGACTCTTGAAGAACAGCAGAAGCTCTGGTGGTATCAAGTACGACGCCATTTTGAGAAGGCCGCATAACGACGATTTTGTTTGCTTCTGTGATTGGTTGGAGGACTAACACAACCCCGCGTGGTCCTTGGTTGTCAACTGCTGTTTTTTTAAGTCGTATTCTACTACAGTAATCTTTATTTTAAACTTTCGCTTGTTTACTTGTTCTTGGCATTTTATTCCGGCACTTCTTTCTTGCGCGAGACCATTTGACATGGTTCCTTGTTTGCCGAGTAAAGGAGAGGTGTATTTCACAGGCGTACTTGTGAGATACACCTTATTACATTTCTCTTTTGCGGGTTTACGCGGCTGTATAGCGATTGGTGGGCGTTATTCACATTTGTACAAGTAAAGGTACCCCCCTCCCCTCATTTGCATGGAAAAGTTACCTTGGGTTGCCCCTGCCCCCCCCCCCTCCCCCCCAAAAAAATAAATATCCTGGGTACGTGCCTGCTACACCGTATGATCTCTACGTAACCGTTCGCTGCATAGCATTTACATTATTCATTCAATCGTTCTCTACAAATAATGATTGCTTCGCATTTCGTAGACGTCAACTACAGGTGAGTCTGCCACATTTTTTCTCCATTTCTCCTAACTTATCGGCTCTCTCTCTCTCTCTCTCTCTCTCTCTCTCTCTCCATTCTCTCTCATCACGAGTGGATAGTTTAGTTGCACCACATAACGCAGTATTCGAGGGTTAAGCAGCCCACTGTCGTTTAAGTGGCATTGTAAAAAGTGACAACGCGCTTATTACAGTGAAGTGACTCATATGAGATTAATTCAGCACCATTCGCGCAGAATGAGCAGTGGTTCTCACTGTATCTGGCGTATCGTGGCATGCATACAGCGACAAATTTGGTTTGCTTTTGTCTTTGTTCTATATTTATTTGATTACTACGCACCTCTGTCCGCCTTGGTGCATTGTTGCGGATAAGCACAGAGCTTTGAGACTGGCAGTGTAAACCGGAAACGGTTCCACCTGAGTGCCTCTTGCACTATCGCTGAGGCGCGTCGCCAAACTTTCAAGAAGCCAATACCACGTATAGGAACACAATTAATAGACGCGATGCTTCCATGCGAACTACGATCGGTTATTTTGATACACATTGTGTTGATCCAACGCAAGCCAGGAAGGCCCCGTTCTCAAGCAGCGTTTCCGTTTCAGCAACATATACCACGGGTACAAAATTTAAAGAGAATTTAAAGAATTGGTCGACGTATTCTGTCTCGTTTCATGACGAACAACGTAGAGAAAATCGCAACCACTATTTGAACAGCAAAGCTCCCGCTGTTTCCGGCCTCACACTATACGTTCGGGACGGTTGTACGAAACCAACCCATGCGATTAATTTTTTTGTTACTTATGGTCAACTAGTCGCAAAAAATATGGCGAAATTGTATTTTTAAAAATGTACAGGAAACAACGATCCGTCGAGGGAAGTGTTAGGGCTGCTCAGTGTGTATTTAGCTTTTAGGATATTGCTAGCGACGTTCGCCACATTTACTCCCCCTGCATGCCCCAAAAATGTTAAACCAGAACAAAGCACTAGTAAATGATCCCTTTGGAGTACACAAGTTCGCCCATTCGGCCACAGTGAAGCCTCCATCAAACAGAGCATGGCGGGATCTCTGTTATAAATGGAGTCTTGCTCTTCTACAAGGGCTCGTACCGTTGGCGCCGCGAGGTGCAGCACTCCACATTTATCGCGTCTCACAACAAGCGACAAAGACTTGCCGTTTCGCTTCTACCGGTGGATCGAAGGCGGAAAGCTCGCCCGAAATTTTTAACCTTCCTCTGAACGCGAGCGCAACAACATAAAATATACATCGCGCCGTTTTCCCGGTAGTGACGCCACCGCTTTTTTTTTTTTTTCCCAAGTTCTCAACCGCCCGCCTCTGCGGCGGAGGCACTTCGCGGAGGTGTGCAAAGTGTTCCCCGAAAAGCGGCGCCTCCGCGTGTAATTACCCCTCTGTCCGTCCGGCAGCAGGACGGCCGAGAGGGTCCTCAAATCGGGGCACCTCCTACGCGTCGTGCCCGATGTCGCTCACACCTGGCGCGCCGGCTTCCCCGTAATGCACTCAGCGCACCTACATCCTCTTGCTCTCGCTGTCGACGGCGACGGCGGCCGCTGCGGCGCCCGAAATGGGGGCGACGCTTCAAACAGCGACGGGGACGGCGGAGGGGACGGCTACCGCGGACATAATCGCGGCTCCCGCCGGCCAAATGGACTTCATCCGCGAGATGGCAGTCATTCCTAGAATGATCGTTAGGGGAGCCTCATTCATTTGGGACGCACGTACACCTGGCGCCGGATCACTACGGGGACTTTGGAGCCCCATCTTCGCGCAGGGGAAAGATAAAAGACAAAAGTGTGCGCGTATTACGCGAACGCGAGCGCGAGGCTCAAGTACGCCCTGTCAGAAAGTTCGCACGTTGTCGGCGCTTCTTATTGCTTTCGCTACCGCCTCTGCTTCATTTTCCTCCTCTCGCGAGCACTCGTGGCACTCGCGGGTTGTGCTCCGTTTTCAATGTCTGTTAATTGAGCCTCCCAGAACCTCGCTGCACTCAGACGACGATGTCGAAGTAAAAATACAACGCGAGCGTGGGCGTATGAATGCAGCATTCATGAAAATGTCGGTAGGCTGGTATTTACAAAGGGTGCTTTTTTTTGTTTAGCTGCACCAATTTTTTTTTAACGATTGCCTATGACAGAAAGCACAATTCCAACCCTTTGTCTAACTTACTCGATCAGGCGGCCATTTCCTCAATCAGAAATGAAGAGGCTCAAATAAATAATTAACGTAATTACGCTAATTAATATTTTAATTGATTACGACCTACTGGGGCCGAGGACTTACGGAATCACCATCGGTCGGCAGCGCCTTCCTTGCGTAGGATCCGGGATAACGCGGCGCGCTCCTCATAGGTTTGGCTTGCGGCGCTCAATAAAAACACCACGCGGCAGCCCTCCTGGACATTTATGTAAGTACTCTCGAAACGAGGGAAGTTTTTGACTGTCATAATAATAATCTTGCGCAAACTGAAAGCACAGAATTGTTCTCAGACGTTATTGTGTTACTGAATAATGTACAGTGAACGCCACCGTGCGCGGTCACCGCGATGGAGTCTCCCTAACCGGCTTCTTGCGTGAAAGGTAGGCAGACGTTGAGATAAAACTGCGTGAAATATTTTTATAGTGGGTTGTCTGTGTAACCGAATTGAGCGTAACAGAATGAAGCCTCAATGCAGCGATCGCATGGGTTCACAGCGACCGACTGCGCGTCTGTATGCATGTCCGCGTACAACGTTTTGCTCTCGCTGAGAGTGCGTTTTCGCACCGTGCCGTCAGCTTTAGGCCGCAGCATTTGACAGCACACTAGCAAGCATTGTTGCGTGGACGCTATCAGAGCTGTTCAAAAATAATTTCGTTATATAGACTTCGACGCCTACGGCGACTGTGATATTACGTCGCGACGGTTCAATCTTTCTTGTTTTTTTTTTCTAGATTCTTGGACGTTTCATTATAATTTCTCAAGTTGCGTCGCACTGTATGTTTATCGGCTTTCTCAGCGTGCGATTTCCCGCTGCTTCTTTTTCATAATTCAGTACATTTATAACGCAAACATGACCATGTGCGATGCCCTTTTTTAATGTGCTTCTTCCGCTCCCTTGCCATTCCAGTAAACTTGCGAGAATGTAGCATCAACAAGTTCACAGACCAAATAAAGCGTCATGACATTAGCCGGGCAACGGGCGTGGGCGAGCGTCTCAGAGCGCGTTTTCTGCTACTCACCGAACATCGGAGTCCCGACGCCGTAGCAGAAATCTTTCTCGCGTATGTGCTTGCTGCTTACCCGAGTTGTAGCCGATGGCTGTTTGCCGGTTCTAAGTTTCGCGAGCAAGGCTTCACGCAGCTCCTTGTCTTGCGGCTACGTGTGAGCAAGGCTGAAACCAGGCTCCGTTGCGGTACGTCCCGCATTGCGGCACTGAGCAGTAGCCTAGCATGCTGTACGCCTCTAAAAGCAGCCACTACCTATTATAGTAGTTTCAGATGTTGCCAAGTTGACACCCAAGGCGGTAAAGCCTCACCACTTATTCAGAACCGAGCGCAGGTGGGACTTTAAGATTTCGTTTTCAGTTCACTTCCGAAGCAGCCGACGCGGCCGCTGTGTTCACGTGATCCCTCATGACACGCCACTCCGACAGTGGCGCCAGCTTTTCCAGTGTTGGAGCACGCCCCCAATATTTCAATACACGAAGTACAGCCACGGAGTTCGAACGGCGTATCCGCTTGGAACGAATTCTTTGGACAACACCAGTTCCGAGATGTCAATTTTCAAAGTGTCCGTGGAAATTCATTGGTGTTCTAGTTAATATTGTGCTTCAATGCATAAAACAATGCTGATGCATTTCGATGGACATTTTGAAAATTAAGATCTTGGAACTGGTGCTGGTCCAGAGAATTCATTGCAAGTGAATAAGCCATGCGAACTGAGCAGCTATAACTCGTTAAATCAATTAATTAAAGAAGTTAATTACAACCATTACGTTAATTATTCAATTGAATATTTCGATTTCTCGTAGAAGTAACGGTCGCCTCATCGAGTAATTTAGATCAAGGGTTAGAATTCTGCTGCCATCGGCAATCTTTAAAAAATTTGGTGCCGCTAAACACACACACACACACACACACACACACACACACACACACACACACACACACACACACACACACACACACACACACACACACACACACACACACACACACACACACACACACACACACACACACACACACACACACACACACACACACACACACACACACACACACACACACACACACACACACACACACACGTTGTATACAATAACGGTTGCACGCTTCTGGAGTGTGAAGGCTACGGGGAAGGCTATATTAAAATAAGTTTGACTCGCCATCCCGGCCCTGCGAAAGTCGATGTCCGCGGCGAAGCTTTTGCAAAACCAACACTACAATCGCTGAGGGGGCTGTGCAATGCTTTATTGACAATTTCGATGCTTGCTTTGAGCTTGGTTTTCATTGAAACGTATGCTGTTCTCTATGTTGTATGGGTGATTTCAATGAATATATGCACTGTTCCCTTCACTTTGCTGAGCGCTTGTAGCCTTTGGCTTACGGGAGTATGAGCCATTGCTGATGATGATAGATGCTTGTTTTTAAATTGTTCTTTATTGAAATGTACGCTGTTCTGTACGTTGTATCCATGATTCCAATCAATGCATGCACAGTTCGCTTCCCTTTGCTGAGTGCTTGTAGCCTCTGCAATTATGAGGGGGATGAGCCATTGCATTTTTGCTTGCGTGAGGGGGTGTGAGCCATTGCTGATGATAATTTCTGCTGACGGACGGACACGAAGAATGCCGACCACCGAGAGGCTAACAGCTTCGCTGTAAAAAAAAAATAATCAACTTGGAACGCGCCGCAATTTCGGTCGTATTGCTTGTACCTTCAGCAATTTGAGAATTCCGCACCAATGTCAGACTTATTATAGAAGCTCTGTATAGGGCGAGAGCTTCGTCAACCGGTATAAGGTGACAGCATCGCTGATTATTAAGGACGACATTCAGCAATTTTCGCTAAGCTCTTTAAATGAGTTGCTCGATTTATGTACAGTCAACGGATTCTTTAACAGTACCGCGCGACCATCGACTAGCCGGCTGGTCAGCACCTCCTAAAGCCGCGAAGCGGCGAGATCACTAAGAACTTGATCTCTTGCTGTGTTAAACAATCGGTCGACTGTACATACGTCCACCACAGCACTTGTAATTCATACTTCCGCCGCTGTGAACAGGATCTTAAAAAACTCGCCTCTCGTAGATCACACACTTCTACGGCTTGAGATGGAGTCCTCGAAAACGTGGACATTACTTGAACAAGGAATTTAAATACTTATTTATAATTAACAAAATTTAACTAATATAACTTGGTAAACTTATGGCACACACTGGAAGTTACGAGTTGCAGTCATGTAGGAATTTTGAAACTGACACGAAGTTCGAGATGTACGCTAGCATAATCTGTGGCAAAATCTTCAGACCTTCCATTTAAAGTTGTATACTACACTGCTTAGGAGGGTGCATTTTCTTTTTCTTGGCAAAGTGGAACCGCAGTGAATTTTCCAGAAAGTTCGAAGGCATTTGTCTCAAGACTGGCACTTGTGTCAAAATTCATCCCAAGATGACATGCCTTCCAATCTCACCGGCTTAATTGACTGTGCCAATGACACGGATAACGCGTATCACAACGCAACTAACAGCGTGACGGAGAAACTGCGCAGGTTTTCGCTCCGTCCTGACAAAGAGAATGTACCACAGAAACACAGGCCTTAATGCCCTTGCCAATAACACACGCGCACAGTCAAACAGGAGAGCTAGTAATCGGCTGCTACCTGTCGCGGAGAGAGAGAGAGAGAGAGAGAGAGAGAGAGGCAATGGAAAGACAGGGAGGTTAACCAGAGATTATCTCCGGTTCTCTGTCGCGGAACGTAACTATTAGTCGAGGAAGGTAGCAGTCACAGCTATTTGTTGCTTTTCTTCGCAGTGCGTTCTACTACTATAAGAAGCGTTACAAAATAAGTGGGATCAGCTTAACTCTGCCATGTGCACCTGTGATACAGACGTTATAGTGCTAACAGAAACACGATCAAGTTCGAAAGTATCGAGTAACGAAATCTTTCATTCTAACAACCATTATGATGCGTATCGTTCCAATCGAGATGGCAGTCATGGTTGCGGCACAATGAATACTGTGTCAAGCTCAATTGCATCGTTTAATGGGCAAGTGGGACTCGCCGCTGTATCTCAGTGCCTAAGGCGTGGGGCTGTTGAGCTTGGGGTTGCGGGTTCGAACCCCACTGCGGTTGCTGCTTTATGATGGGGGCGGAATGTAAAAACGCTCGTGCACTGTGAACGAAAATAAACCCACCTGGGAGTTTTTAAGAGGTGATGTGCCCTAAAACCCCCCCTCTCAAATATTTACTCCGATGTATGGGAGCAAAACAGCGCCATCCCCACGTTTCACTCCGCTGGCTAGCTGCGGGAGTATTAAGGCGACATGACGCGATTTTACTCCGCTTAAAAATCTTGTTCTCCCGTGAAACTCCGACAGGGAGTTTTAAAAAAACTCCCATCCGCCGATACAGGTTGGTCACGTGGCGCTTCCCATGAGGCTGTGCGCCTCGCCAGCGACCGGGCGCGTTCGGCGGAGCGGGCAGTGCTCATGGCTGACGGTTTGTTTACGTCTGTGAAGTGTCGTTCCGCGACAGCGTTTCGTCAATTTGCTTCCCGTATTTCCTTCTAGAAAGTGTTATTGGCATGCCTGAAGCTCACTGTATCTCAGCATCAAGTACATTAGCTGTGATCGCTTTGCTGACAACGATGATTGCAAGAACCACGTTTTCAAGTGCGGAAAAAGGCTTAGGTATACCTCGAAGCTGCTCACTGGCTCGTGATGTCGGCTCACGTTCTGGCTGTGTTTTCGTGCTGCGTCACCCTGTCTTGTGTTCTTCAGTACGTGAAATGCGACTGCTATGACCTTTTAGTACATGCTGACAACGTCCAGTGTATTGTTTGAAAGGACCGCGTAGCAATGGCAACAGTAGCCACTGTTCGAGCGACGACATCCGTGCTAGTCGCGCATGAATGGCGTAACCCAAGTTCGTTGCGGTGCTGTGTTGCCAGTGAGAAAGACCGGAGTGCAAGCAACTGTTTTTATGTATCTGTGAACGGATATCCTCGCCCGAAGAAAAACGGTAGGACATAAGTATGCGTGCTGAAAATAAAGCTTCTTATTGAGCGATGTGAATTGAATTGTTATCGCGCATATAAGTTTTGGTCACGTCGTTGCTTCCGATATTGCATTAACATTACGCTCTATCCGAGACACTGATTTAGACGCATGCCTGCTGGCTCCGAGTTTAGGGATTCACTCGACAGATCAGCGATGTAGCTCCTTTTCGCAACCGAGACAGATTGCTCGGACGCAGAGCAAGTAGTGCGGTGTATAAAATGTATGACTGCGCATTTCTCGGTGTTAATTATGTCGGCTGCTGCGGGTCATGCTCAAACGTAATAATTTCTTGCTACGCTACCACTATATCGCAAAAATTTAATTTTGCTATGCAACACATGCACTTACATTTTTCTTGCTTACTGTAACTAACGCACTACTTTTTGGCCGCGAACGCCGGCAGTGTGCGAAGTCGCTTCAGCACTCACAGAATGGCATGATAATTTTGAAAAATTACGCCAATAACTTTTTCTCTCTCACTATTTTGAATTAACAGTTTTGTGTTGCTTAAGGTATTCTGTTAATTTCAGAGAGAGAGATCTCGTATGAACGAGCATGTGAGTCGTAATTCTGAAAACAGCACAGCTGCTCCCTAGGCGGTTTCGAGGCACACAATATCGTGGCTATATATACTGGCACCGTTGCTTCTTGAGTATCGCGTGTACGTGTGATGTCTTTCAAATTTCTGCATTGGGTGTTTCTGAAATGTTTATGTATGTCATGATATATGTGCTTTCATTGACTTGTTCCGTCGAATTCGACGCGGTCTCGTGTGCATATTTCGAAATTTGACCAGCAGCCTCTGCATGTAAACATGTTCGCGCAAACTCACGCGATGGCTCTTTCTATACTCCCATTGCACCTCGAAAGAACTCCGTCAATAGCAAAGCAAAAAATAAAGAAAAGACAGAAAAAAAACTCCCATAATTCCACGTGAAAATTCCGCTCGTACGGAGTAAAAATTCTACTCCGATCATACGGAGCAAAAAAAACTCCGAACCGGGGGGTCGCTATAGGACAAGCAGTATACTCCCACCTCGGAGTTATTTCCGTTTACAGTGTGTACCATGCGGTGCACGTTAAAGAACCTCAGGTGGTCAAAATACGTAACCTGTCAGACAAAGAGTTTTTTCACAATCATTCACCATGATTTACGAATACCCTTTAAATAACTTTGTATATAAAAGACAATTATGTTTTCGCTTAGCAAAACTCCGGAACACAACTAAATGCTGTGAGGCGTACTTTAAAGCTGAGGATTATTACCTGAATCAAGTTCAAATGCTGTCCGTATGGCTAAGCAGTCTTTTTGTAGCTTTGTATGATCTAGTTTATTACCCAATAACCTAAAGAAATTTTGCAGTGTCGTGAAAAGGTAAAGAGAGCCACGGTGATTATCCTGAACAATAACTCACGCGATTCCATACCACCTGCTTACTGCCTTTAATACTTAGCAGTGCTTTCTCTAACATTTGCTCACATCAGCGCAACTGATTCTTGTGTTGTTTTTCGTCATGAGTTTTCCCAGAGTCTCCTGTTATAACACAGTCTACCAGGAGTTAAAAACAAATTACTTCTTGAGATTGTCGTTTCTTGCAGCGTTAACTACACTAACTTAAAGATTTTAAAACAAACAAAGGTGTATTTTGCTCTATTCCTTACTAAGATTTTCCAGCAATCACTTGATCATAAATTCTTGCTATCTGACTGGAAGATTGGGAAAGTGCTTCAAATCCATAAATCGATAACATGCATTCCGCTATCAACTATAGAACCGTTTTATTTGGTGTGTTTCCTGCCACACAAGGCACCTTTTTTACATTCTTTCATTCAGCAGACGTCAGTACACTGGAGCCCGCTAACGTTGCTTCTATCATGAATTATCGTTCGCTCAGCCAATCTTCGTTCGCGCTCTTTCATTGCAATTTATTGTTCCTTATTCATTTCATTTTATTTCATTTCTTTATTTCCACCCCAAAATTTGCTACACGTACACGAAATATTGTTGGACCGTATAGCCATCGCGGCGGCTCCATTTAAAAGGTCTGACAACCAATTTTCCTGGTACCTTCGTTTTTTTAATGCAGTAGAAAGCGTACAGGTCAGAGTGTCTAATCATGAAGTGGTAGCACGGAAAACGCCGTGGAACATTTATTATCAGAATTTTTTGACCTGCAATGAGGATGTAGTCGTTCACTGGAAGAACGCTGAAAATATTCACAGATGAGCGCAATAGCGATTATCTACCGGCATTAGTGCGAGACAGACGACAAGCGCGGCCGTAGCTGTGAGAAAGCATTATGTTCTTTATCAAGTCGATGTTCCTGCGACTCACGTTTTCCGAAGTGTTAAAGTATTTCAGCGATAATAGCTACGTGTTTTCTTGGTTTACTGTCCAGCTGCTGTGATAGTTAACCAGTCGAAATGAAACTAACCGAATCGAAAACGAAACGACGCTTGTACACGTGATACGCAGTTCAGCGTGTTGCCGTAGCCATGGGTGCGCCTTTGATTTCCAAAGCATAGAATAAAGCGCAAGTGTCTAATAATGTAGCAACTGCAATTTTAAGCAATTCTTAATTTATACTGAATAAGAGCCGACTTACGTGCATTAATGTCAGACTACATCCGAAGTGCCAAGATTTCACCGCCAGGTCTCGCCACTTACTGAACTGATTTTTGACTTTTTTGCCAATTTAAAATTCTAATTCCTACTTAAATAGCGAAAAGCGGGCTGCATTATATCACTATAAATCACGGTCATTTCATTTGCATCAGTGTCTCACAACACATTCTAGCAAGTTGTCAGTCCCTTTAACAAAATGCATATTTTTCATTAGCAGCAAGATAACATATGGCTCAGACAAATTTTATAAATATAGCAGAAATACGCAATAAGCTCATAGTTCACAATAATAGTTATTTACATATTCAATAAAAACTGTTTAATGCTCGTAAAAAGGGATTAAATTTAACGTTATTCGGAGTGGAATTCCAAATTAGGACCTCATTAAATGACAGTAATCTCTTTCCATAAACATTTCGAAAAGCAGGTAGGTTAAAGTGACCATTAATGTAGGCTCTCATTTTGCGTGTAGGTAATGTAAGTATGCCTAATAGAAATGTTTCGTTATTATCTAACACTTGATCAATGACTTGGAAGATCTAGCAAATGTGTACACTGTATAGCAGCAATATCCGAAGTGATTTAAAAAGAGGTGCACTGTGATCTGTTGACCTAGGGAACGTTATAACTCTTATGCCGCGTTCTTGTATTTGGCTAAGCGGTTTTAGATAGCTAGAATATATGGCTCCCCAGGATTCAATGCAATAGGCTAGGCGTGTATGAAAAGGAGCAGAATAGAGTGAGCGGAATATATACACGGGGAATAATTCACGTGCCCTTAACAAAATATGGCACCCATATGCTCCTTTATTGCGGATATTGTTAATGCGGGCACGTTCGTTCATATTAGATTCAGAAGTGACGCCGAGATACTTAGAAGACTTTACTTGATCCAAATAGGTATTATTAAGACATACTCGGAAATTTTCATAATCTGCTACTTTTTTTTTCTCACACTGAAAGACTGCGCACTGGTTTTTTTTTTATCGGTAATGGTGAGCTGTTTACTGTCAAACAATCTTTGAACATTGACTAAATCCTCATTGATAGCAGTCTCTCGTTCATCCACTATGTCGCCTTCAAAAATTAATGCTGTATCATCAGCGTACATTAGAGATTCAGAGTATTTAACGATAGATGGGAAATAATTGACACATCAGGTGAACAGAACAGGCCCTAAAATAGATCCCTGTGGTACTGCTGTTAGTATTGTTTGGGCTGAAGAAGTTAAATATGTTATTACAACACACTGCCGTCTGTTAGCGAGGTAACTTGTAACAAGCTCCGAAGATTTACCTCTGTATACCCGCGCCTATAAAGTTTGCGCGAAAGAATGTCATGACAAACCGTGTCAAATGCTTTTTTCATGTCTAGCAATACTACCACTGCCATTCGATTGTTGTGGAGAGCTGTATTTAATCTCTGGGTGATAACCAATACTGCGGTAGATGTTGATCTGCCAGATCTCTAACTATTGCTGGTGGGTAATGCTTGATTGTAAATTGTTTTGTATCAAATTACTGATTATTTTCTCAAAAATTGTGTTTATTGCGCTGAAAATGAACATTGGCCGTTTGCTAGATGACAGAATGATCTCCATTTTTATAAACTGGCACTACTTAGCAGTATAAAACACATCAGGATATAGTACTGCGTCTGGGGAGTGATTGAACAAATGCTTGACGACTGTTCCTAGAATATCTACGCTATCCTTAACGATTTTAATTGTGATTGTATCCATACCAGCTACTTCGTTTACTCCAAGAGATCGGACTTTTTGTAACATTCCAGAGCACTTTGAAAAATGCAGGTATTTAATATAGACACTGTAGAGACACCCCATCTCTCGCATCAGTGAAGTGAGTGGCAAATTGTGACCCTACATTTATAAAGTAATCGTTGAATGCATCAACTGTGTCCTGTTTCGGCAAAATAGGCATTGTTTTCGTACCTGAACGAAGGCAAACGACCTTGTTGACCAAGCTCCACTTGCTCTACACGTACTTATATTTACTTGTTTAATACGCTGGCTGCAATACTCTTTTTCTTCTCTTGCTGAATGTGGAAACCGATTCATTCTGCAAACTTTTAAAACGACTGTAATAACATTATTTGATTTTATCATATTTCCATTCACGGTACCATACGTTCTTTTCATTTAGAACTTTTAATATATTGTGAGTCGTCCATGGGCAGACATGCTTCCCATACTGACCACGCAAATTCTTACGAGAGCAACAAATTTCTCATATTCCTTGTTCATGTTGTCGCCTTATAAAACTGAAATGTCTACTCGATCTAGCTTTTTCCAAAGAACAGTGTAACCGATCTTCGTGCATGCATTAGAACGAAAGTGTTCCACACCCAAACGCCAACTTAGAAACAACAACAAAGATGGGCGATTGATCAGTTATGGGAGTGTCATAAGCGCTCGCATACACACACTTTCGCAGTTGCAAAGGCCATGACAATCAGTGTACTAGAAGGGCTTGTTACACATGTTGCCCCTGTTATAAGATGTTACAGATTAAATGATTGCAATAGAAGGCTATAGTTGGTGCAGTTACCACACGACGTGTCAGTATTAAAGTCACGGACTATCAAAATACAGCCGCGATGACCATGAGGCAAGCCTCGAGATACTCAAGAAAGAATGGTACCTATGGGCTCGGGGGCCGATTAACGGCCCCTGCTATTGGACCGCCATTAACTTTTATGAACAGCACCTACAATGTCTCATTGTTAACACATGCCGACATTAGAACCTGATATGCCTTCTCAGCCTTCACAAAAAGGCCTACGCCTCCACCTCGTGAACCCGAGTCACGAAGTAGCGACTGCACTTTGTAATCCTCTATATAAATTGAATCGTCTCTTCTTTTATTGAGCACTATTCTGGCTTTTCCTTTGGTTTGTTTATTGTTTTATGGCTGTTTTAATTTTTCTTTTAGAGCGCAGCTCTTAGGCGCCCGTTCCTGCGGCGAGCGTTGGTGTTGTGCGAACGCGGAGCGCAGCGGGAAACGAAAGAAAGGTGATAGCGCAAGAGGAGGGTGCAGCGGAACCATGAGACCGGAAGCGGAGGAGGAGCGGAGGGGAGAAGTCCTGCGCATGCGCTGAGTTGCCAGTGGCTTAGGCCTAGCCTGCGCTCGTCCGCGGCGTCAGCCGCTGAGGTCAGTTCGCGGTACCAGCGTGTGTGACGAGGATCACTGCTCCTGCAAGGCGCGATGGCGAGCGGCTACGAATAAGGCTCGATGTGACGCTCCCTTGGGCGTTGTCACTGCTGACACAGGTAGCACGACTTCCCCGCGACGAAAGGCCGCTCTCGTCGTTGGTGGAACGAAATCGTGAGAAGAAAAGTGTACTGCCGCGCAAGACGGGCTGTGCGTGACGATGGCTAGTAGCGTCCTCGATCACCCGCACCGGCGCGCACCGGGGCGCCTTGGTGCGCACTTTCATCCTCGATCAACCGCACTGGTGCGCACCGACCATCCTCGATCACCGGAAGCGCACCCTGTTGGAGCGGTTTTCCGTTGCCCCGTCTCGCACCGAGAAAATCGGCGGTGCGCCGGGGTGCAATCCCAGCAAGCACTACGGGACGCGCGACGCGCACGCGCACTGCCGACTGCAGAACCGCGGACACTCTGGCCCGATAGCCGCGGTTGCAACGGAGTTGACGGACTTAGCTAGTGGAGATGTCGGCAGTGAGAAAGGAAGCGCTGCTAGTTGGCGCAATCGATGAGCTTTTTTCAAGTTCGTCTGACAGCGAAGACGACCTCGTCCAAAAACAATGTGGTGAAGAGCGGCCGAAAGCGGACAGGTTCGTTGAACGGGTCGTCAGGAACGGGTCGTCAGGATTAATCATAAAATCCATTGGTGTTTGCTTGCAACCAGGTATGTCGGAGCACGCAGTTTGACAAGGTTCGAGCGCTTGCCGCGGATGCTCAGCAACTGCAAACAATAAAATGTGCGCGCGCACGTTTTGCGCGCCAGGGGCAAAGTAGCGCTGCATGCAAGCACCCCGCACGGGGTGCAGTTCTGCCCTCGATGTTGACCCTCCGCAGTGCGCCACCACGGCGGTGCAAAGCGCACCATTCTGTTTTCGGGGCAACCCGGGGCGAGGTGATCGAGGACGCTATACGATATGGCACCAGAGTAGCGCGCGTCGTCTATATAGAAACAAAGCGCCGCATGAGCGGAGGTCTGTCTGCGACGGCTGCTGTTAATCACAACCACGCGTCACCCACGCGCTGCCTCTCGCGACCTCCCGATTAGCGAGGCAGACGCGCAACACTTCGCTCCTTTTGGAACATGCCGCACGAGACAGACTGTCCGCGCCAGCCAATATGTGGCGAAATGAAAACATGTATAGAGCTGCACTCAAATTTCGAATTACGGAGTATCGTAATCGTCGGCGACTTTTTTGTTCTTTTTTACCTTTTGATAACATTTTTTGGAACGCATTGTCTTCCTCTCATTTATCTTCCTATTGCATAACTTGTATTTTTTGCCATTGCTGTTCAAGAATCTGTAACCCACTCGCCACTACGAAGCTTTTGTTCTCGAGGTCCAACAAAATAAATTATGAAATTATTTCAATAATTAATAATTAATTGGAACATGTCCTCTGAAGTCGTTAGTTATATGTTAGCGACTAACTTTGCTAATTATCTAAGCAATTCACTCATTTCTTATTGTCCACCTCCTAAAGTAGTTTATATCTAGGGCTGTCAATAGTGCTGTCTCAGGCAAGTTATTAAAAATTTTGCTGATATTAAAGAAAAGCTTTTTGACTAGACTTTAGTCTTGTTTCTATCTATCTATCTATCTATCTATCTATCTATCTATCTATCTATCTATCTATCTATCTATCTATCTATCTATCTATCTATCTATCTATCTATCTATCTATCTATGAAATATTTTTCATTTTTCCTAATCAGAATGCGGAAAGAGTTTTTTCTTCAATTCGTTATTATTTTCGTTATTAAATGTTCGTGCAAGCCGCCCCTGGTCTGTTTATAAAGCAAATATAACATTTAATCTCTTATGCACGAACATACTCGCTTCCGAGACACATGCTTTCACCACAGAACACACTGCTCAATTTACTATATTTTCATACATCTTGTCTTTCGAGGGAGAAGCATTGAACATCGTTTCAACAGCACAAAATGCCCTTATTCGAGAATACAAACTGAAGGACGGGACGATAAAGACGTGTTTTATAAGGAACTAAACGTACAGTGCTGTCGGAGGCGAACAGTAAGAAAAGAATAACACAGCAAGGAAGGCTCAACCTTCTTGGCGAGACCCGTACCAGACGCCGTGAAGATTACGAAGGGATAAGGCACGCGCGGCGATAACATGTAATCAGTTTTGCATTCATTAAATTCCTTTCTTAGACTGGCGATGCACGTAAATAGTTTACTGGAACTTTTACTATTGGTACATCTCGTGGCGCTGTTGCCTATTTGTTGTTTCTTTTATTTCATTTTATATGTCTTATATCGCTTTATATCGAACTCTCTAAGCACAGCGGTTCTCATTTTAGGGAGCGCCTGACCGAGAAGTGTTTTGAGAAGGTCCGTCGCAGTGCATACCGCTTTTACGCCGGTTTCAATTTCTTCCCCATGCTGGCCGAGTGGGTGGCGACCGGAACCATTTTAATTACCTCCAGTTAATTACCATATCCGTGAAATTGCGAAGAATGGACTTTGACAGCCCACCTCTTTCCTCTCTGTATGTACATTTTTCTTTCACCCCGGCGGTCTCCTTTTCTACTTCTTTTCATCTTTCCCGACCGCCCCCCCCCCCCTCCCCCTCATCGTCTCCAAAGCTCGCAGACGTGCCGTTATACGTGCGAGCCTCGTCACAAAGCAGCAAAGTAAAAGGCCACGGGTCGAAACGCTGAATAAGGCTTTCATCATTACACGAAAACTGGCTTCGTAAGGACGTTTTTTTATTTTGTAGTTTGTGTCCTCTCTTCAATAAAATTGCGCAGCTCTCTTTTCTTCTTCTCCTTCTTCTTATTGCTTTACTCCATTTGTCCTGTCATTTGTAAGGCGTTATCAACGTATACTTGTCATTTGTTCACTGGGCTCTGCGCGACATCTCTTGTACATAAAAAGAAAGCGGTATGCATGCGTGCATGCATGCATGCATGCATGCATGCATACATACATACATACATACATACATACATACATACATACATACATACATACATACATACATACATACATACATACATACATACATACATACATACATACATACATACATACATACATACATACATACATACATACATACATACATACATACATACATACATACATACATACATACATACTACATACATACCTTATGCCCAACTAGGGTGCACCAAGATTTGAAAATATGCAAACTATGCAAAAGGCTACGTAAAAAGGAAAAATAAAGCTACTCAGGTTTCGCGACTTCGAGCTGAGTTAAAGCAAGCCCTGCACGATTCTAAAAAGAAAAAAAAGAAAGATTCTTTGATGACACGCTTAGCCGCTTCCTCCGAACATCACCGCAAAAATTTTGGTGATACTTCAGTGATAGGAAGGAAAACGTACAGGAAATCAGGGAAGAGGTTCTGATAAACCAAAAGATATTGAAGATATCTTTAATAATTTCTTTCAGTCCACATTCATCGCGACCGATGATGACGTCGATGTTAGTACGGAATGCACAGTGCCTAGCCAAATGGATGACATCATAATTACCCTGGAGGGCGTACTTCCGCAACTATCGAGTCTAGACGCAAAAAAAATCGAACGGACCAGATGACATACCAACCCAGTTTCTTCAAAGATGTGCTGAATGGGCGTCGTGTTACTTGACACTCATATCTGAAAAATCATTGCAGACTCATTACTGCAGTGCGGTAGACATTCTGGCGTTTAAAGGCGGCAGCCGAACAATAGTGAATAATTACTGGCCTATATCTCTTACATCCAATCCTTGTAAACTTTTGGAACACATAATAATAATATTTGGGGTTTTACGTGCCAAAACCACTTTCTGATTATGAGGCACGCCGTAGTGGAGGACTCCGGAAATTTTGACCACCTGGGGTTCTTTAACGTGCACCTAAATCTAAGCACACGGGTGTTTTCGCATTTCACCCCCATCGAAATGCGGCCGCCGTGGCCGAGATTCGATCCCGCCACCTCGTGCTCAGCAGCCCAACACCATAGCCACTGAGCAACCACGGCGAGTGGAACACATAATAGCTAAGCATATAATTTACTATTTAGCAAATAATTCTTTACTTCACCCATACCAGCATGGATTCAGAACAGGTCTTTCCACTACCACGCGACTCTTAGAGACAATTCATGATTTCGCAATGGTGATTGATGCCAGGGAGCACATTTACGTAATCGCCATTAATTTTGCTCGGGCTTTCGATAAGGTGCCGCACAAGAAGCTGATTTAGAAACTGGAAACAACGGGCCTTAATGCCACTAGAATAAAATGGATTAGTGCGCACTTAACGAATCGCGACCAGGTGACCAGAATGGACGGACATGTCTCCGGCTCACTGGCAGTGCTCTCGGGAGTCCCGCAGGTGGGACCTCTTTTATTTTTGGTGTGTATTGGTGACATTTCTGCTGTCACGGAACCAGATGGGCATCTTAATCTGTTCCCAGATGCCTGTTTATTTTATTCTACAGTACGAAACACGGAATACCAACATAAATTAATAACTGTTGACGGGCGTTAAGCTGGCGCTGCAAGAAATGTAGCATGGAAATAAATTATTCTAAATGAACGTACACACACGTTGCCACAAAGAAAAATCCAGTGCCGTCTCTTATTTCCATATACTATTGATGACAAGTGTTTGATAAATACTACTCAGTTTAAATACTTGGGAATAACAATAACACAAAACTTATCTTGGAGCGTACATATAGGTAATCTTTGTTGAAAGTCACACGGGAGCCTATGTTTCCTGACAAAAAGAAATTAGAGGGTGCTACATGCGATGTGAGACTGAGTGCTTACAAAACTTCTGTAAGGACAGTTCTCGAGTACGTGTCAGTTGTATGGAGCCCTCACCAAAATTATTTGAAGAAACAAATAGAAAAAATTCAGAGGTACGTGGTGCGCTTTATATGCTTACGATATCGAAGGTATGATTCAGTCACATAAATACTGCATTATTCTAACCGGGACCTGTTAGAAACGCGTAGACAAAACAAAAATCGATTTAAACTACTATTCCAAATACTCCAAGGCCAAACAAACATTAGGAAAGAAACATACATACTAACACCTGGTAAACGGAGCTCCAGAACTAACCAGAATCGGCCAATCCAAGCTTACAACGCTCCACACTGATACGATCAGGTACTCCTTCTTCTCCAACGTAATTGAAATGTGGAATACGTTACCGATGTGTGCTATGGAACATTACTGGTCTGCCTGAATTCGAACAAGCTCTGCATGACTAACTGCACGAGCGTGCCACTTGATTCAGATGTATTCTGTGTTTGTGCATATTGTACAATTTTATTCATTTTTCTCATTACCCTCTCTGTAAGGGCCTTTGCAGGAAGGTTGTCAGTATTGTTAAATAAATAAATAAATAAATAAATAAATAAATAAATAGCACGTAACTGGTCAGAACCCAGGTAATGTTGTTTGCCGTCGCTTGGAGATACTCAGATTATTTTTGCATTCCGCCTAATTGCATAATTAGACTTAACTAATTAATAAGCTTCTACAATATTATAATTAGACGAAAAGTGTCAATTAGAAAATTGCAGAGCAACATGAAAAACTCCCGATAGAGCTTTCTGTTGCTCAATGTATGCTAGATAAAAGGGTTTTTCCGAGCGTGAAAGAAGCCCGTGAATGCACGCAAACTGCGTCGAGTGGCTATATATATATATATATATATATATATATATATATATATATATATATATATATATATCAAGGAGAGGAGCGGACACGAGGCCGTACGTGCGATCGCATGCGTTGCTCTGCCTCGTGGTCTTTTCTTGGAACGCACGAGCTCTTGGTGCCGCTTTTCTGCTTCTTCTCTACAATCGGCCACGTTGCGACTTTGCGTGTAGATGTGCGTAAGATGGCTCTGACTGGCGATACTGCCTGTTTAACTCTGGTCGCAAAACTCGCAGGCGATGCGCTCCGATCGCCAGAGGCCGACGAAATACCGCGCGCTACCGTGTCGTTCGTGCCTGAAGGTGGAATAATTAGGGCCGCATACTGTGAAACCGATGGTCTCGTCTGCGTGTGGTCCCTTGCGCATCTCTTTCGGTCTCTTGCGATGGTTTCTTGCCCGTCTTGCGCGTCGATGGTCTATAGGTCGTCTCGCGGTCTTTTGCGCGTCTTTCGCGTACAGGCAAGTCTTCGATGATGATGACCTCAGGCGTGTTAGTCGCCTTTGCTTCCTTCAGCGAGGCCTCACTCAGCGTGGGGCAAAACGGTCGCGCATACAGCCAATGACTACGTTGAAATTCGAGGATGTGGCTCGTCGCAGGTAGTGGTGGTGAAAAACGTTTATTTTGCCGTATTTACATATGGAGTTAGCGGTTCTTCAGATGGCTTCTTCCATCTTGATTTGCAGGGTTGGTGCCCCTAGTCCAGGGCCCCACTGAGGGTAGCTGCCGTGCGAGCACGCCTTACTAGCCCTTGCTGGACTTTCAGGATGTCGCTGGAAAGCATCCTCTCCCACTGTTCCGCACTGGGGTCTTCTATTATGGTTATTTCTTTTCCTTTTTGGCAGGCCCACGTGATATGATATAGCGTGGGCTTGTCCCCGCACCAGGGGCATGTGTTCTCATATTGGGTAGGGTAAATTTTGTTTAGTGTGTATAAGTTCGGGTCGCAGGCGCTCGCGAGTAGACGGAAAGCAGCCGCCAGAGCTGCGCTCCATTCTGCCCGGCACTTGTGGCCTTCGTAGTTGTCCCACGCCTGGGCGCCGCCTCGTAGCCGCCCAGCTGCGACGAGCCGTAACTTCTCCTCTGGCCAGGCATGGTGAACGCCGAGCGCGTTGATCGCTTGGACCCACAGAATGGGGTAAATTCGGAATCATTTCAACTCCGGTAATTCAGAGACAGACGGGGATGGCAAGGTTGCATATATGTGTGCAGCGACATGGTACCTAGTACCTAGTACTAGACAGTGAGACATGGAAGGTACCGGGTGCCGAGCATCACTTATTGCGCGCGCAGTGTAGCTTCGGAATCTTTAGAAACGTCTAGGTTCCTACATCTCGCGTCAGAGCGATGACCATAACCACCTGAACATATTGTGACGCCGAAAGCAGAAACTTACTGACGTCCCGCACAATTAGCGTGCAAACCGCGTTCCGAGGTGCCTGTAGCACACCCATCAGATAAAATATAAGAAGGAAGCACTGGAAGTTTTTTGGAAGAATCCCAGCGTAACTAAGGAGCCCATGATCAGCTCTTGGATTGGTATACACCATGTCGGAGAAATAACAAAAAGAAAGGTGACCGCGGTAGCTGAAACTCGTGAGCGATGCAGGAACAATGAAGGTAAGCTCAAGGAGGTGCGCTGGAGATAGTCGCAGTTACGCGGGGGGCGGCTCGCGCTGTCTCAGCGTTGCTGTGTTATTTCGAAGGCCCACCGCGTGATGTTTCCTCTGCCGGTGTGACCCAACTCGGTCCGTCGAACTCTGGCAGGGATTCAGCGCTTTCTAAAGACGGATCCATTACGTGTTACCGCTAAACCAAGTACCTCGTTGCTGGAATTGTAGAAATCAGGAATTGAAACTGAAACATGAACCGCGTGTGATCAGGGCCTATCGCCAATGGTGTGTTTAGGAGTCGAGAAATATGTGCAGACGCGTTCTGACGCGTTAGTGCATTTGCGAACATGAACGAGTATTTCACTCGTCTCAAGACGCGATCTCCCGCGAGTGTCAGAAGGGTCAGAATCGTTCTTGCGTTTCATGTCCGCGTCTCTAAGCGTTCTTGAATAGTGCTTCGTCTTCGCCTATTGAGCTAATATCTACAATCGTGCGAAATAACAGATAGCAGAGATACACGTAAAGTGTACACATCAAGTGCCTGCGGTCCTTGCAGTGCACACTCTCTTTATTTTGCAGAAGGCGTGTAGGATGACTGGTGTGTGTTTTTATGTCGGGGTTTAGTTCGCCCCATTGCGTCTATTAAATTAAGCGTTTGGACACGTTTGTGCGCTTGCGTACCCTAAGAAGCGTTTCAATCGTTCGTTTTGGTCGTGTATCGTAACAGTCCAACAACAACAAAAAATTTGGTACAATATACGTTCATGAAACCCACAGTGTCCGGTCATCAGTCTTCTTCCACCGCATAAAAACCTTCTTGTACTAATTACACGGCTAATTAGAGAATATTGTTAAGCAAGGTGTGAATTTTTTTTGTCTGATTGAGGGCGTGCCTTCCAATGGGAAAGCTGTTATTCAGCTCTATAAGACATCCAATTCAGTCGTTTTCAGCGGCGTATGTTCAGTGTAGTTATTTTTTCCGCACTTTACTCGCAGTGTGCGAAACATTAGCAACTATAGCTCCTCTTATTGCCTGACTCGTGAACGACCTGTTCATTGCCTAGGCTGTGGTCATCACGTGGAACACGCAGCTCGCGATCAGCGGAAGCCAAGAACACGTGGACAAGCCCAACACCAACGGCTTGCCGTTTCCAGGAGACTGCCGAGTTCGGCAACGAGCAGAGTTAGTTCTATCCGAAAATGTTTGGGACCGCTGGTGTCACAGTGCGCGGGTCTGCGGGCGCGTAATGAGGCGGTACTTTTCGTATTTCGCACGCTACGAGGAGGGCGCGGGGGAAAATAATTACGCCGGAAATAGCGTGCTGAAAAGAACTGAATTTGGTGTTTTCGGGCGCCATAACGGTCTCCCATCGGACGTCACGCCGTGAAATGAAACATAACAAAATTCGTATGCCTGTGACTGCGAAAAAATTAAGCCTTTCGGAGCTTCTTATCCTTCCCGCTCATTGCATAGCGAAGACCTCAAGTGATGAAGATGAGCCGTGATGCCGTGCGGAAAGAATATTATTGGCAAAATGCCTGCTACTGTAAGCTCAAGCACTACGGTTCAAAGGATGTTCCACATCCGCCGACTCGGTATTGAGCGGCGCTGGATGACACTCCCAGTGCTATCTAGCAGTAATACTCCCTATATATTACTGCATAACATACGGTATTATATATATATATATATATATATATATATATATATATATATATATATATATATATATATATATGTTACTCTGTTACATACAGTAATATCTTGGCGTGTGCCAGTAGTCATTTTTCACACGAAATACATACAAATCGAATCGTTGCAGAAGCGAATCGATTTCAATATCGAATATTTTGCGAACAAGAAACGGCCATTTTTGAAAGCCAGTTTCTGACATTATATTGCGTTTTATGAAGAGTTGTTTATGACGCGCACAAACGGAGCATTAGGAAGAAGTCAGGAGTTTATTCGCATACGCAGGACTCTTCGAAGAGTGCGAATGATCGCTGGTAAATTCTGTCTCCCTGAGCAGTGTAGCTTGCTGCACAATGTTACTTTTCATGTTTTGTACCTATAATATGCCCGCGGAAACGAAATTTATCCCGCTTGTGCTCCAATTTTGCGTTTGTCTGATCACAGTTGTCTGTTTGAAATATTAGAAAGCTAGTTGAAAGATACTCGTATTTGCGAATAGTGACGATTCGATTTGAAAACCGAATTGAATAGGACACTATTCGGTTTGTTATTTGAAAGTTTAGAATATGCCCCTAAGTGAAATATCCAAGAAATTGGACGGTAGGATGGCGGCCGCGGCAGCCTAATTGGTAAAGCATCCCATGCGTAACGCAGAGGATGTGGGTTCGGCTCCCACCAGCCTAACTACATCCCCATTTCATTTACCACAAACGTAGGGTAGCAAACCGGACGCTCGTCTGGTTGGCAACCCAGCCTTTCCATTCCTTGCTTTTTTTTTCTTTCTCTCTCTCTCTCTCTCACACACACAGTGAAACGTAACAATTAATTTCACCTGTGTTTCTTCCGTCTTCATTGTCTCTTTCTGTGTATAGTTGTGACTAATGAAAAATGGAACCGCTCAAATCCCCGTATTTTTAATACTATTTTTAATCTAAAGGATGATTAGGAGATGGCTCCTTTGAGTGGCGCTGGTATACGCCTTTTTGCCATAGAGATGCGCAGGTAATGAAGGCCCCTGCAGATAACTTCTCACTCATACTTTCAGCTATAGTTATGTCGCAGAACTCCTGCCTTCTTTTTTCTTTATAGGAAATATTACTTCTGTGACTTTGATCAGCGTGTACACCTTACGCATTTCATGTAGCGTTTGTTTATCTATAGCTAAGACCCGTATGCAGCCTGCCAATGTATACCACCACTGATAACCGCATGGATATAAAACATAGTTACGAAGTGGCAGCATTCAGCACGTCAGGCATGTACTGTACGTGCTAAGTGTTAAGAAATGTAGCCGTTTGTAATGAAATGAGTGCATGTTAGGCTTCTAATTGCTTCCAGAAAGTGAGGTATTCACTATAGCAAGTCCCTTGTTCGCATGGAAATCACTCATTCCGTGCTTTGAATTCGTTCACTGCGCGCCGTGATTCAGAAGTTCATTGGCTTGCTCGGCCCCCGTCTCAAGCTTTCATCTATAGATGCCAGACGAGCGAGAACCCGGAAAGTTAATTAACTTTGGGTATTTTCTTTTGGCGAAATCAAAGAAAGAGCTTTTGCAGGAATGACACATGGTAATGGGAAATGAGAAACGCGACGCGGATGGCCCTCAAACGCAAGGCAGAGCGTTAAAGAGTCATCGTTGGCTTAAGAATGGCCGTGCAAAGAGAAAGTTCCCGGCTTTGTCTACAGTTGCTGACGTTCGCCGTGGGCGGGAACGAAACTGCGGAAGTTGGCCAGGAAATCGGTGCCGATTTCCTACTGCGAACGCCGTTCGCCATTTCCGCTACGCCATCTGTACGTAGGGACTTGTCGCGCACCGTGCACGTAATTTCCGGTTCAAGACTGGCCGTATGCTACGCTTGCCCTAAAGCTTATAAACAAACAACGATAGGAACAAAATGGGCACACCCATCTAGCACAGCATCGCGTCAGTGATCAAAACTTCGATTTGACGTAATGAATTGGAAGCGGAAAGCTTAGCACAGTTAATGGGTTCAGTTAAGGCACTAGGAATACAAGCAGCCGCCCTTTGCCTCCTGCAGCTCCAGCACAGAATATCCGTGCCGTGACGTGTGAACACACTCCGCGAGCTTTATTACACAGATAAGTAAAATATTTGCCGGTGACCTATACTACGACTTTCGGTGATTTTCTTTTGATCATACATCGCCAGTAGCAGTCATTTTGGGAGGGCGAAGTGATCGTTCCGGAATACCATCCTAGTCCTGATCCATATATTACTTTCACCAGTACATCTTGTTTTTCAGTGTTAGCCACAACGCAATGCGATAGCCAAGCTGCCTCCCTGCCAAGGACCACTCTTACAGAATAAAAGGTTTCTGATTTCGGTCCGAGATTATTTGACAATTAGATTTTATGCCACCGCAGGGTACTAGTGTTGTAGAGTACAGTTATTACTGTAGAGCGCTCCCCCCAAACTTCTTCCATTTCCTCAGTACTAGGCTAAGGCTATCGGGGTAAGAACAAAATAAAAAGAACCTCAACAAATAAGCAGACGTCTGCAACTGGGTTCTGTTTTGTGCTTAGCGGAAGACATACCATCTGTTTATCGGCCAATAAAGAGAGTCCGGAAAGACAGAAGCACAAGACAGCGGAGACGTGCACTGGCAGCTATATTATTACATGCGGCCTACAGTGCATTTACAATGCTTACTGCGCCTCTTCCAAGGACTGTCCCCAGATCAAGAAAGAGATCACCATTCTTAAATAAATGGTGAGAGACAACTCTACCCACAAAGAGGCTGCTGTGAAAGTACGGCGAAGACGACGTCACCGTCGAAGGTCTTCACGACGGAAAACATCAAGCTTTCAGGAACAGTCAACTCGTCAATCAGCATCATCAGCGGAAGTTTCCAGCCCTCCGAACACAGATATTGGAAGGGAGAAAACTGCCACATCTCTCTCCACAGAGGAATGGCCGCCACTTCCACGTACACGACCACCAGAAGAGCCGCAGAAGAAGCCGCCCCCAGTACAGCAAGGTGCTGTATCCGAGGAGTCGCGGAAAACAGATGAGCAAGTGATAGCACTTATTAGGCCTTTAATGAATGCCATTCGTGTGTTGCTAAGTAACATGCACACACCGTCTGCCAGAAGTGCGCTTCAAGTACTGGACGCTCTGAGTCCGATGCTTGCAACCCTTGAGTAGATCATGGCTCCACAGCCACGGTCTTTTAGGGAAGAGGTCCGACAAGCAGCCATTTTTCAGTGGAATGCGCGCGGACTCAGAGCGCGCCTTTCAGATTTCCGTCGCTTCGTGTACGCCAATATGTTTCCCATTATCGTCATTTGCGAGCCGAACTTATCGAACACAATCAGGCTTTCTGGCTATGAATTATTTATGTCGTCAACTGTTTATGAAAACAGTAAGGTTTTGGTGTGTATTCGCCGTGACCTTACCTACACTCATCAGCCTGCACCACCTAATGACAATAATCAATATATATTCCTAAACGTAAGGAAAAAGAATTTGGCCTTTACTTTTGTGGGCGCCTACCTATCTCCGTCAAGTCGATTTGATTACAAAAGACTACAAGACATCCTTTCCTCAACCTCCAATCCCTGTACAAGACATCCTTTCCTCAACCTCCAATCCCTGTACAGGGTGCTTTTCCTAGGATTTCTGCGATACAGGTTGCCAGCAATAAACAACACAGGTAAAACAAATCTACGCACAATACAAAGTCTTCAGGGTCAGGTGCTCAGGAACTGTCTAGGCCTGCCTCAGAGTGCCTCAACAGTGGCTACGATAGCAATCGCTGGAGATCACCTTGTCAGGACCCACATTGAAATTGAAGTACTCAGGACCCATATAAGGCATCTGACCAGGACTCCTCGTCACCACTTGGCCTCCCTAACAGCGGACAGACCACACACATCTTTCAGCAGGACGATAACCGCATATGATGAATCATTGCCAGCTTGTTTCACCCCGGCTGCGAGGCCTTCGATTCCTCCATGGTGCCTCGCTAGGCCAAAAATCAACCTCACAATACCTGGTATCTCGAAAAAAGCTAATCTATCATCGCCAGCCCTTAGACAGCTCACGCTACTACATTTGTACGAGAACTACCTTGATTCTACGCATATTTACACTGATGGATTTGTCCTTCCAAGTAGCTCCGCGGCGGCAGTCGTCATACCAGCGAAAGCTACAACAATAAAATTTAAGACGACCCACGCGACAACATCGACGGCAGCAGAGCTCGCAGCGCTCTTTACTGCCCTTCATCACATTGGTGATGAACCACCACATAAGTGGACAATATTCTGCGATTCGAGGCGGCACTGCAGTCTCTACTGTCACCTTTACGACGCGGACCACACGAACAACTAATATTCCATATTACAGAGACATTGCAACATATAAGTGATGCAGGCCATGAGATAACCTTTCAGTGGCTTCCAAGTCACTGCGGAATTATCGGCAATGAACGGGCGGATCACGCTGCCCGCTCAGCCCATACTGAGGAGCGCCACGTACCAATTCCTCATTCTAGAACTGACGCAGCACGGAAGCTCCGCCTACTTGCTCGGCAGTCCACCGTGTCGCAATGGAATGAGCCACATTTAAGAAACACGCGACTGTACTCACTTGATCCAACACTAAGTCTTCGAGCGCCGTCGAGACGCCACGCTTTTATATCGACTTTGGTTGGGCGTTGTCTTTACTAAAGCCTATGCATTCCGCATAGGGATGACCGACAGCCCAACCTGTGACCACTGCGGCCATGAAGAATCAATTGGCCATATCTTGTGTGCCTTCCCGCAGTACAGTACACAGAGGGCATGCCTTCGCCACGAACTTGACGAACTGGACGACCAAGCGCTATCCGAAAAAAGAATTCTGCAACATCGAAAGGACGTACCGTCACAGAAGAAGGCCGTGCAAGCGCTATTGCCCTTTTTGCGATCTACCGGCCTGTGTGAACGACTTTAACTGCAACGCCTTTTGTGTGTGTGCCTCCATGTGTGCGTGTTTTTTTTACCTTTATTTTTTTAACGTTTTCCTCTCTGTCATCTTTCTAACTCCTATCCCCCATCCCCAGTGTAGGGTAGCAAACCGGAGACTCATATCTGGTTAACCTCCCTGCCTTTCCTCTTCATTCTCTCTCTTGGCTTGTACACCTTTGCTCTAGCTGCGCAGCCCCCCCTCGCCCCCCCACCCCCGCCTCCACCCCTCCATGTTCGCGTTTCCTTAGAGCTATTCAGATATGTCGCTTACGGAGGTCGTTACTAACTCTTTGCAACTTCTGTTCCTTAGCTGGTGATGAAAAAAAAATCTATTGCGGCTAATGAAGAACCGCAATCGTCACCACACTATAGGGGCATTACCCAGTGTAGTTCGTATTGTTGAACAAATGTTATGCGTGTATGCATGCGTGCGGGAATTTTCAATGCACGGCTTTGTACAATTAAAAAAGAAAACAAAATATAGCAAGACACGTAAACTGGGCAGGCCCCGCGTTTTAAATACGAATTAATCCTTACGTATTTGCTAAACCGATCAGTCATAAATTGGACTCATTAACTGCATGCTTAGTGTTTAATGCGTGAGCATTACTTGGCGTATTGTGCCACCCCGGCGTCATCACCGTGGCAAAAAAGCCGTGGAAGAAAAACGGCCCACACATTACGCCAGCTCCATCTAACTAAAAAAAATTAAAGTGGCCACGGTAAGGATTGGAACCTCTGCCGCACCACCGCCACTGCTATCGCTTCGTAGCCGATCGCGCCAACCACTGCATCATTGTTACACTGTTCCACGTTGCAGCAGGTGACAGTGTTGAATACCATCTAGGTACGTGGTTGGGCTCTGCCTAGCGGGCGATTCACTCGATGGCGCACGGCGCAGTGCAATCACATGCCTCGTCGCATGCCTCAACGACCGTTATCTGCCGAAACACATGGATGACGTGGCGCACGATGTGAACGTCAACAGAGGCGACATACTTTGCCTCGCGGAGACATGGATGAGGCCAGGTGACAAGAGACAGATCACGGTATACCCGGTCGTGTGCGCTGCCGAGTGACTCCACAACGTTGCCGCCGGCGTCGCCATATACGGCAAGCCAGGACTTCAACTACGACCCCTCCAGCTCGGAGACTGCTTCGGTGCAGACGAAGAGATGTGCCCTGTGCAGTTCGTCGTATCGGGACTCGTGGTTGTGTGCGTATACGTGGCGCCAAGTCTGTCTCAGACGAACGCGGCAACGTTCGCGTACAGGAATGTGCCTTCCGCTCTACGATGCGACACGTCCATGCTAGTCGCTGGAGACTTCATTCAGGACTCACGTTCAAGGCAGCAACACTAAACTAAGCAACATTTCGCCGCAACACAAAACCCAGCGACATGGCTCGGCGACGTACTCGACGACAAATAATTATATTGTATTTACGCATCATAAGACTTGCTCAGGTGCCTCTATAGTTATTTTTTTGTGTGTGCGTCAAGATAGTATTGTAGGGAAAACACGGGGAAGGAGGGCGATGGAAATTCAAGACGATGAGCAAACCGAGAACAAGGTAAAAGCGGGAGCCAGCGTTTCGACAAGTGGACTTGTCTTATTCAGGGCGACATATGCTTTCCTCGGCACAGTCTATACAGGTAGGGTTCTTCTAAAGGGGAGAGGGGGTAAGCCGGTGGGTGAGGCAATGACCGAAGGTGTGTTAGCGGCGAGGGTGTAGGACTGAAAATAAAGGGGTGCTGTACACACGGCCGTGTGCATAGGAGCCCTTTATTATCTGCTTCGCTGGAGGTCAGTGGGCTATCGTCTCTCTGAACGAGATAATCAAAGGAGCGGCTGAAAAAAACAATACTAAAATGGAATAAATATATAAATAAAAGAAAAACAATCAAAAGGAGGAATAAAAATCGCTAAGGAACTAAATCAAAATAACTAAGTGTTGTTGCCTATAGCTTGAAATTTGCCATAGCGAATAGATTCTATAGCTCCCTTTGAACCGTTTATGCCTATTGGTTGTAATGTCTTTAACTTATAGATAACGTATGATTCTCTGTATTTTGTTTCTCGTTCGGAACGCAAATTTGACTGTAAGATGCAGAGTTTAAGTTCATCAAATTTATGACCTGGTCGGTTGAAATGCTCGGCGATGGCTTTGGGGAGATATTTAGCTGTGTCCGCGCGATGTCCGCTCAGCCTGACGTTCATTGATTGTCCGGTTTCACCGACATATTGTTTCTTACAGAAGGAAAATCAAGCATAAAAATCACATCCGAACTAATACAAGTAAAGCTAGTTTTCACTTCGTGTGTGTAACTACTTTCGTCGCTTTTAATTTGAATGTCACTTTGAAGGTGCCTGCAAGTTTTGCACCTGGGGCGACAACATGCTTTTATTACTGGGTATGATATTGGCTGACTTTTGCGTGCACTAACATGTCTTTAAAGTTTCTGTTGCGGCGGTAGGCAACCCTTGGTATATGCGGGGACGCTTTTCTCAGACGCCCGTTACTTAAGGATATTCGGTGGTATTTTGGTAGGATGTTTATGTTTGGGAGGGCATTAGAATATTTTGTTATAAAATCTGGCAGTCTGTCAGATTCTGGCGTAGGCTGTTTATTAGCTAATTCTGACTGCCTCTCCAATCTTGACGCGGCGTCATAAGCTCTGTCGAGAGGAACTTTTGGATGGTTTCTTTCTGCTAGCGTTGCTTTAAGGTCATTTAGGTGGTGGATATAATCGTTGTCTTCGCTGCAGATTCGTCTTATTCGTTTCGCTTGTCCGATAAAAAAATTCTTGCTTGCAGTGTCGTGGGTGATGACTGTTGTAGTCTAAATATTGTTGTTGTCTATCCGTAGGCTTCCGGTAAAGTGTCGTTCTGAGTTTATTTTCTATGTAGACCGTCGTGTCGAGGAAGTCGAGGAGTAAATTCAATACTCGGGTGAAAGTGGTTCAAATGGATAATTAAGTCGGATAAAGCGCTTGTGCCGTACGTGTTCCCACATAATAAATATGTCGTCAATGTTACGCAGGTAGGTGTGGGTTTTAAAGGGTAGGATTTTAGCAGGTCTACTTCAAGCAGCCTCGTGAAAATGTTAGCATACATGGGAGCGAAGGGTGTTCCAATGTATAGATATATATAGTGCCAGAAGTTTGCAGGTAGTGAGTAGAATCGAATTCGAAATCGTTGAGCGTGAGAACCGACCTAAGGAGCGACAGGTAAACTTCAGGAGTGTGCGCTTGGGGATTGACTGCGAGCGATTTCGATACGGCTTCAATTACTTCACTCATGGGTATGTTAGTGTAAAGGACAGAAACATTCAAAGTGAATAGAATAGCGCGGTCGGAAAGGATTTGGTTAGCGTTGATGCCGTCGATAATTCGAAGGAAGTGCGGCATGTCTTGAATAAAGACCACAAAGTGCCTCGAGCGGTCAGTCGCGCGGAAATTTTGCGTGCATTTGCAGGCTTCTTTCACGCTCGGAAAAACACTTTTACGTAGCACGTATTGTCACGTGGTAGTGACGGTGAAGAAAGAAGCAGTGCGGTGGAATAGAAAACTAGCTTTTATTGGGCGAACCTGCGCCCACAAAGCAGGCTACACTTATAGCACAACGATAGCGGCGAACACGGTCGGCGATCGTCGGAAATCTGATCAGCGGGTCAAGCGCGTCCTCTTTTATACAGCAGTCGGCGAATGTTCCAGACTAATCGTTCGGACCCGCGTGCCTTCCACAAAGTTCTACACCATTCGCGTCACGCGATGAAATCAGGTAACACAAGGTTCGGCGACAACAGACAGCCGGGTAGAAGCATCGATAACTTTCCAGAAACGTCGGATACATGCAGGCGCGTCCCTCGCTGTGTGATTACATTTGTTAAGCGGCGAAACGTGGTCGCCCGATAAAGATAAGTACACGTGTCAATACCCCCCTCTTAAGAAGCATCGACCCGATGCTGCAAACAAACGAAGGTAATAAACAAAAGCACTCGTAGCAAAGAAAAGAACAAAAATGGCGAAGTTTGTCAGCGTCCGTAAAAGGGTTTAAGGCGCACCACGTGGACCACTTCAGATCGTGCGTGGCGCCGCTGTGAATGCGAAATGCCGTCTGGCACGACCTCATAGTACAGTGCGCCAATACGTCGGATGATCTTGTAGGGTCCGAAATAGCGTCGCAGTAGTTTCTCACTCAGTCCTCGTCGGCGTATAGGGGTCCAAACCCAAACATGGTCACCGGGCTGGTACTCGACGAAGCGTCGTCGGAGGTTGTAGTGTCGGCTGTCGGTCCTCTGCTGGCTCTTGATTCGCAGGCGGGCGAGCTGTCGGGCTTCTTCGGCGCGCTGGAGATAGCTAGCGACGTCAACATTCTCTTCGTCAGTTACGTGCGGCAGCATGGCGTCAAGCGTCGTCGTCGGGTTCCTGCCGTAAACCAGCTTAAACGGCGTGATCTGTGTTGTTTCTTGCACCGCCGTGTCGTACGCAAAGGTTACGTACGGCAGGACCGCGTCCCACGTCTTGTGTTCGACGTCGACGTACATTGCTAGCATGTCGGCGAGGGTCTTGTTCAGGCGCTCCGTGAGACCATTCGTCTGCGGATGGTAGGCAGTTGTCCTCCTGTGGCTTGTCTGGCTGTACTGCAGAATGGCTTGGGTGAGCTCTGCTGTAAAAGCCGTTCCTCTGTCGGTGATGAGGACTTCTGGGGCACCATGTCGCAGCAGGATGTTCTCCACGAAAAATTTCGCCACTTCGGCTGCGCTGCCTTTTGGTAGAGCTTTAGTTTCACCAAAACGGGTGAGATAGTCCGTCGCCACGACGATCCACTTATTCCCGGATGTTGATATCGGAAACGGCCCTAACAAATCCATCCCAATCTGATGGAATGGTCGGCGAGGAGGTTCGATCGACTGTAGTAATCCTGCTGGCCTTATCGGTGGTGTCTTGCGTCGTTGACCGTCTCGGCATGTCTTGACGTAACGGGCGACGTCGGCGGTCAGACGCGGCCAGTAATACCTGTATCCGACGTTTCTGGAAAGTTATCGATGCATCTACCCGGCTGTCAGTTGAAGACGGCGGCTTGCTCGGTGGTCCGGGACTACGTTGGTGTTCTGTTTGCGGTCTGGGCTGGGATCACGGCTTGTCGGGGGCGTCCCGTACATGAAAGAAAAGCACCTCCACCAGATGTCACGTGGTAGTGACGGTGAAGAAAGAAGCAGTGCGGTGGAATAGAAAACTAGCTTTTATTGGGCGAACCTGTGCCCACAAAGCAGGCTACACTTATAGCACAACGATAGCGGCGAACACGGTCGGCGATCGTCGGAAATCTGATCAGCGGGTCAAGCGCGTCTGCTTTTATACAGCAGTCGGCGAATGTTCCAGACTAATCGTTCGGACCCGCGCGCCTTCCACAAAGTTCTACACCATTCGCGTCACGCGATGAAATCAGGTAACACAAGGTTCGGCGACAACAGACAGCCGGGTAGAAGCATCGATAACTTTCCAGAAACGTCGGATACATGCAGGCGCGTCCCTCGCTGTGTGATTACATTTGTTAAGCGGCGAAACGTGGTCGCCCGATAAAGATAAGTACACGTGTCAATATTGAGCAACAGAAAGCTGTATCGGGAATTTTTCATGTCGCTGTACAATTATCTCAGTGGCACTTTTCACCTAATTATATTATTTTGAGAAGTTTATTAATTTAATTAATACCAATTATCTAATTCTGCAGAATGAAAAAAAAATAATTTGAGTATCTCCAAGCGACGGCAAACAACGTTACTTTGTCCAGCTACGTAGCATTAGCATATTTTTTTAAACTGTGGCTAATGTTAGCTGAGACACCCTGTATATATAGATAACAATAATAAAAAAAAAACGAAGAAGTAAAAGCCGCACCGGAACTGCGCGGTCTGTTCGGTCGGCCAGTCCGCGGCCGTTTGTGGCATCCGCGGTTGTTCGCGGACAAACACGAAGCAGCCTCGCGTTGACACAGAGGGGCTCCCGTGCCCACCGAGCCCAGCAAGGAGGCCGATCTCCGCAACGACCCGAATTATTTCGGGATGAAAACAGACAAGGCAACGCCGCGCCATAGGCTTCGTTTTATTGCTCCCGTGCATGACGTTAATGTGCGCAATTTAGGGGCGTCTGGTTTGTGTACGTACGCCAACTTGATTGGCCATTTTCGACACGCGCTTTCCCTGATGGCTTGCGGGGAAGGCTGGGCGAGAGGAGGGGGGAAGCTCCAGCTTAGCGCTCGCTGCAAACACCCATGCTTGCGTGCTCCACCGCTCATAGGATGAACCATCCGCCCCCGCGTTCACTCCCCGACGGAACTGCCGGATCGATGTACTCTTTCTTAGCCACGTCGTAGGGACATCTAGAAGAACACTACCCATGCCCGTCACTTCGCTTCTTCGATTTGTTTCCGTCGCGCGTGCTGCTCTGAACACGGCAAATTGGGCTTCGTTCAACTGTCACTCCTGCCTTCATAAAGTAACGCTCTACTCGTTGCTAGCGCTTTCATTTTCGGAAAGTAGCCTCTGAGACATGCAGAAATAAATGTGAGAAGATACAGTCACCATATAATGAATTCATTCATTCATTCATTTATACAAGTAGCTGCAGCGCCACAAGGGCATTATGGCAGGGGCGAGATTGTAGAGAAAAAAACATACAAGAATGAGCTGGTTCCAAATCAGAAAGCCTAGAGCAAAGCACAAACGCAACGCTAAAGATGTCAGTCGCGACACCAGGTTCCAAGGCGCATTCAATTTCGAAAAAAAGAAAAGAAAAAAAAATGAGCTGGCTACAAATGAGAAAGCATAAGTGAGGTGCAAACGGTACATCACAAACCTCATCGCGACAGCAGGCTCACAGATGCAGTTATATCACAGAAACAGGAAAGGGTGGTTTATCACACGAATGGCAATGATATGCACTTACGACAAGTTGGACGGCAACAATAACTGAAACTCAGAAGATGCTTTACATTGAACAGAAAGCCTATTCGAGTGCGTAGAAGTATGCGGGAAAAATGAATTGCGGAAGACACCACTACGACAGCGCATTACAAGAACTGTAATTTCGTGATCGCATCACATAGAGGTTAAATTGTACAGTAAAATGTAAGAGTTGTTTTTAATTTCTCTAAAACCAGAGGAAATTCGCAAGTTTGGACGCTTTCTGGATGCGTTCTGGAGGGTTTGGAATGCGTTCAAAGTTATTGTTAAGATAGGACGTTTGAGCGTCTCAAACCGGGGCGGAAGCTTACTCGAGTATTGGGTGAACTCTTGTATTATAAAGCTGCTATTTTACATACTTAGTACACTTTATGAAACTTACGTATAATGAAGTTAAGCATTCTAGATGGCTTTAGGATCAGACATTCAATATGTCTATTCTATACCAAATTTTGTTGAAGGGACACTAAAGCGAAACAATAAATCAGTTTAGACTAATGAAGCATTGTTTGAGAACCCTGCAGGCAGTCATTTAAAAAAATAGTTTGGTTATTAGATGAGAAAATGAAGGTCCAAGTATCAGTATTGGAATTTCGCGCCGAAACACCAGCGCCGGTACGTCAGTGTGACGTCAGGGATTCCAATGTTTTCGCATTTGGGCCGCGTTGGCTGAATAAAGGTTCCTGAAACTTGCCATGTTTAATATTTGGTTCCTTTAGAACACAATGTAGTCAATCTGTACCGCTATATATAATTAGTAGGCCCTAGATGGTGCCATCGAAATCCATGACGTCACAGCCCCCGTGTGCGGGAACTTAAGTAGGCGTCGCTACCCGTATTTCGCTCTTGCGCTTCTTCTGGCTTACCAAACGTCTTATCGTTGTAAGAGTGGTGTTTTTGGGGTTGTAGAACGGTAATTTACTGATGCAGAAGAAATCATTTTTCACTTTAGTGTCTCTTTAAACTTAGTTCCCTGGATGTTGTTAATGTTGAATCCATGCATTGAAGAGGAAGTCCGTCCAAATTGTAAACTGATCACACTGGGAGACGTTTACGGTTAAATGATACGAGTTGACGTTTAGCAGAATTCAGTGACATAAGCCACTTCGTTCACCAACCAAATCGCTCTGTAGGCTGCTGGCATCATGATCGTTACGTACATTGCTCTAAAGGGGGCAGTCATCTACGTATTATCGCATTTTGCACTGAAGACCTCATACCATATCATTTATATAGACAAAAGAGCAAAGACTCCGAAACAGACCTCTGGGGCTAGCAAGAAGTTACAGTGACATCAGTCGACTTAACTCCGATGTTCAAAACAAGCTGTGTTCGCCTAGTCAAGTAATTTCTAATACAATCGACTGTTACAGGATGAATGCAGAGAAATTATAACTTACGTAATAGCAAGTTATGAGGAACAGTATCCAAGGCCTTCCGAAAGTGAAAACATATACAGTCTGCCTGAAATCCTAAGTGGAAAAAGTTAAAATATTCACGCCAGAATTCTACCAGTTTAGTATTGCAACACAAGCCAAACTTAAATCTTTGAAAAGAAACTATTGCTTTGTAGGTGTTTCATCACAGCTCCGTAAATAACGTGTTCAATTGATTTGTAGCACACACATGCATGAGATGTGCCTGTAGTTCTGTACTGCATTTCCAAAACCACTTTTACAATTAGATACATCAGCTACCTTCCAGTGTACTGGTACTAAATTGCTGTGTAATGATTCAATAAACAAAACGACTAAGTTATGAGCAATTTTTTGGAGCAATTGCTCGGAGTAGGTAGGTCGAGATACCGTCAGGACCTCCAGCAGATTTGTTCTTTAGATTAGAAAGCAACTTGAGAATGCCGTAACACGCGACAGTAAGCATGGGCTTAATCTCGTAGACTATTTCTCACAATTAAGGCAGCGTACTAGGGTATGTGAGAGAAAAGACAGATTTAAAATATGAAATAAAAGAGCAAGCCTTCTCGTAATCAAACACTGTTCTCTCGTAGACTCAGAAATGAGGAACTGTGGCCACCTCTTTGCTGACAATCTTAGCAAGTTTCCCGAATTCTATAAAGCTTATTTTTAGTCTTGTATCAAGCGAATAAATTCAATTTTGTTTATTTACTTTCATTCTTTGAATAACTATGGAGCCTATGTGGCGCATTTCTTTGAAAACACAGTACTTGTGATTTTTTTTTTTAAGTGTGTAGCTTACAGGCGGCGTTTCTTGTGTATTAATACTCGAATTTCGTTATTTGCCTGTAGTTTATGATTCCGGCGTTTACTAAAGAGTTTTTAAGGAATGCATTTTCCTATTAAAAGGACAACGAAGATTCACTTATGTTTATAGACTGGGTGAATTCGAAATAATCTGGGTAAAAACCAGAAAGTTCTCGCGATAAAGATGCACAGTGACCTCGGTCGTAAAAAAACACCTTTCATGGATGTTTGTGTGCTGATCTGGTGCAAGTCTCATCTACGCAGTCATGGTCACTGATACCAAGGATGGCTGCTATATTTTGGATCAACAACTCAGAGTTGGCGAAAACAAATTTGAAGGGCTAACAGAAGCACGGTATCGTCTTGTGCTCTCAGACACAAATTGGGTCAGGTCGTTAGTTGTAATAAACTCTGAAATCTGAAAACGATAAAGATAGGGAAGCTTAGTCAGAGAACACAGATTTTTCATTTTTTTCCAGGGAACAGCAGCCATAATAATGTCTCTGCCTAGATATGGTCCCAATTTACGATAGTTATAAAGTTGACAACTCGTTAAATGATTCCGAATTAGTATAGCTAGGAGGTCGGTAAATGGATCCACTAGCGAAGCAACTGCCTGAGTCTAACCTTGCCACAAACAGATTCAGGATAATGTAAAGTAGTTGACTGTTCACTATTCTTAAGACATTTATAAGTGAGGACATGAATTTGCAGGGCCCTTTAGCTTCGCCTTTAAGAGTGAAATGTGATAGCATTCAAGGATCCCTGAGTGCTTCACACGTTTTCCTGCAACTCCAGCTTATGTAATTGTAATGTTTACGGGGAAACGCTGGCGGCGAACGCTATGCACGAAGGCGAGCTTTCTGGTAGAAACGCGGCTTTTTGCGTGGGCCGCACTGCAGCTGAGGCAAGCGCCATCTGGAGATGCTGCAAGGAACCGGGCGCGCCGTTTTATGGCCTTGGAGATTTGCGAGCGAAAAGCTGGGAGGCCGTGGCCGCTCTATGAATGGTAGAAACGCTGGAAAAGGGATTCGTGTTTTTTTTTAGTTTGCGCGCAACAGAATTGTTTTCTCGTATATTCCAATTACAATCCGACGCTATCATGTCTGTAGGTTGTATGTAAACTAGTCGTACTTTAAGATTTTTCTACGTATTTCACCTTGAGAAATTCAATTAGTTCAGTAACTTTCTTGTGCCACATGCAGGGCCTGCATGGTTGGGTATGCGCGGTTCGAAATTTTTTTTTCGCCAAAGCGACGTCCAGCGCTGGATCTTCTGCGACACGGGGCCCTTAACGCTATCGCGTTAAAAACACCACCACCATGTCTTGGTCAGTTGTATCGGTAAACAACGTAACCACATGAACCACAAGGGAAGACTTTCATATTTGCAATAGATTCATGCAGCCAAGACTGAGTTCCGATACTACGTGCACTTAGACAGAGGACAGTAAAGTAGCAAAATTCTCTCCTTTATTTTTCAAGCTTTGGCAGTTCACTAACTAAATAGTAAGAGAAAGGCCACAAGTAGAGCCACGTCTTGCACCCACATGCAAGAATTCCGTTTCGAAGAATGCTTGTTTTGTAGCTATCTCTTTATTTCCGTCACCTTATTTTCTACGCTATTGTAGACATACGTATTCTTATCGATATACGCTTAACCTAAACGCAGTTTGACTGGGAGGCTTATCACTTGGCATTATCAGTGAATGTGGAGAGCGCGCACCTGGTAGTAGGATTAAAATCCTCGCTAATTCCATATTCCTTATCCTTTCACTTTGATCGGCATGAGAAAGTTGTTATTTAACTTTACAACTACAGAAATAAACGATAATCGGCCGGTTCTTTCCCTCAAGAAACGTTCCCAGTCCATGAGCACGTTCAATGTATTCAGTTGTTGTAGTCTTATCAAAATGCTATGCACTTTTCAAAGCTCAGCTTTGAAAAGTGCATAGCATTTTCCTCGGATTTTTTCAAGCTTTCACTTGCGCAATGAGACAGGTCATATACAATTAAGTTATTTCTCCGTCATCTCTTGTTCGCATCCTCGAGGAACACTTCAACGTCAACCAGTCTACGCCGATTATCTGAAGAACCTTCGTTGACAGAAAGTAAATCGCTTTGGAGTATGGTTACTGTGCTGTGCAATTCCTGAATTGAAAGAACAAAAGCACTGAACTGAATTCTGGGGTTTTGCTTGCGAGAAGCACAATTTAATTATGAAGCACGCCGTAGTGGGGGACTCCGGAATAATTCTGACCACCAGGGGATCGTTAAGGTGCCCCCAATGCACCGGACAACGGGCGTTTTTGCATTTCGCCTCCATCGAAATGCGGCCGCCGCGGTCGGGATTCGATCCCACGACCTCGTGCTTAACAGTGCAACACCATAGACGCTAAACAACCAAGCACCACAGCAGACTTTTAACAACTTCAAGCTCGGAGAAACAGTGTGTCTAACCCTGCTCAAAAATACAAATTATGTGGTTTTACGTGCCAAAACCACCATCTGATTATCAAGCATGCTGTAGGGGGGACTCCGGATTAATCTCAGCCACCTGTGGTTCTTTAACGTGCATCCAATGCACGGTACGCGGACGTTTCTGCATTTCGCCCCCATCGAAATGCGGCCGCCGCGGTCGGGATTCGATCCCACGACCTCGTGCTTAGCAGCGCAACACCACAGACGCTAAACCACCAAGCACGAAAGCAGACTTTCGGTACTTGATTATTTATTACGCAGTACTCTGTTGCAAATGACGAGCTTACAACCTTATGAATTCGTTCGATGCCACTAGGAGGAATTTCAGGCAAATCCATGTACTTCCCATGCTAGCCGAACCGCCTCCATTGCAGCTCCCGCACACAACAGCGCCAGAGTTTCCTCTGGCAATTATTGTATGAAACTATGACGTATAGGCTGTTCGGGCACGACACCGCTACCGCACATCGGCAGGCAAGACGCAAGATTTAGATGACCAACCTAACCGCCGTGCATGCTTAGTGGCTTTGGCTTTACGCTGCTAATAACGGGGTCGCGGGATCAAATACCGGTCGCGGCGTCCGCATTTCGGTGGGGGCGAAATTAAAAAAAAACGCCCATGTACTGGGAGCACATTAAAGAACCCCAGATGGTCGGATTAACCCAGAGTCCATCACCAGGGCGGGCCTCATTAGAGAGCTTCAGAACTGGGGACCCAAAAATGTGGGCAGCAAGCGCGCGTGCCCAAAACCCAAGCAAGTCTTCCGTTCGCCTTGACCGAAAAATCAAAAACTCGCGTGGGTTCCTAAGCCGTCTATAGGTCGCCCTCGCAGGCAACCAAAGACGGCTTGGCCTAAAACAGCATACTTAATTCGTAGTACTAACACAGCGATTGCGTTTTATTGTCAGCCCATCTTGCTCAAAAATGGATTCCTTCGTTTTCACTTGTAAGAAAGGCTTCTCTTCTTTTTATTTTGCTTTCCAGTACGTCTTTATGTTCCCCAATACAGCGTCCCGGGCGCTCGACTTAACGCTGTCTGCGTTTGAACCAATTCTCAAACCCTGCTGCTCCTCTGAACCCAAGACCAGCCTACCCAACGCGGCTTGGTGACCCAGGGTCTTAGGGCCCCATTTCTAAAGCTCTCTATTATCATATCGTGGTTCTCGCATGCAAAACTCCAGAATCGAAAAAAAAAGACTAACCTCTGCGAAAAGTCGGAGTAAACTCATGTGGACAGCGATGTCGTGCCCCGGCAGCAGTCTGTCAACGCGAAGCTTATGTAGCGCTTCCGCCAGCCTAGTATCAAGGGGTACAGTTCGCATCGGCATGGTGGTTCGGCTATTTTCATATCATCGAAAATCAAGTACGAACGTAGGCTTGACCTGTGTTTAAACGTATCTAACTGCGAATCAGTTTGGATCGAAACTAACCTGGCGCTTTCCAGTAATCGCAACGGTCCAATCATTGGCTGCATTTATCGCTCCCCATCTTGATCTATTCCTGATTTCTTGCAAAACCTTTCCACGATTCTTCATAGAATTTCAGCTGAATATAAACAGATTTTAATAGTTGGTGATATTAACATTAATGGATATTGATAATAGTTCAGTAATATCATATAGCGATTGTTTTGTTGGATTTGGTCTTGAGTCTTTAATTACTTCTCTTACTCAATTTTCCGCTTCTGGAGCAAATACACTTCTTGATCACGCCTTAAGCAATATCACACCATCTCCAAGTGTAGCTGTCATTGGCATGCCTATAACAGCTCATCTTCCCATATTTATTACTTTCGCCACAGAAAAACCTCACCATGACACTAGTTATTTCACTTTAAGCTTCGACCGGAATAACTTTATTAATACAATAAGTGGCACCAACTGGTCATCAATTAGCACTCTATGTGATCCTGAAAAGATGCTTGAAAAATTCTGCTCATTATTTTTGAAAGCTATGTGCGCTAGCACTACAACTGTCAAATGCAAAAAAAGTTTAAATTTCCCCGTAATTGCTGGATAACAAAAGATTTGTTAACCGCCATGCGCAAAAAAAGATAATCTTTACACGGAGGCTAAAAAACAGCTGTTCAATGTAAGTCTAGCACACAGCTATAAAAGATACAATACCATGTTGAACAATCTACTGAAAAAATCAAAACGGCTTTATTATGAGAAAGAAAAAAATAATCCTAAGAAATAATGGCAACCTTTCAAATACTTTTCGAATACACTTTAGGCTAGTAGAACCATTGATAAAATAACTTATGAACATGAAACCTGCACTGAACCATCTTGTCTAGCCAACTCATTTAGTAATTACTTCTATGAAGTGTACAGTAATAGCCCGATAGCCTCTTCCTATCCGTGTAACCGTTGCAATGATACATTCTTTATTTTTCCCGTCTCAGCCGATGAGGTTTATTCTGCTATATTAAATCTAAGAAACACCTGCCCAGCTCTAGATAATGTCTCTGCCTATCACTTAAAACAAGTTGCCCCTTGTATTGCAGAAACACTGAGCAGCATAATTAATCAAATTTTTTTAATGCAGTACCTTCCCCAGTTCGCTTAAGAAGGCAAAATTAATTCCTTTCTTTAAAAAAGGTGATAAATCTCTGGCGTCTAATTAGCGCCCAATCTCTATTTTGTCCGCCATTAGTAAAATTATCGAGAAATTATTGCTGAAACATATAAACAGCTACTTAACAAAGCTTAAGTTGTTGAAATCTTGCCAATTCGGTTTCACTCCTGGCTGTTCGACCAGCTTAGCTTGTACTGCATTCCCCGATAACATAAGGTGTTGGAAGAAGAACAAGTCCCTCCGAGTGGCCGCTGCTTCCTCGGTGAGATATTGTTTTCTGTTTTCTTCAAGAATCAGTGCTGTGTTGAGACTTCGCTGTTGTCCAGAGAGAACGGGCATCCCGTGGGATACCTGTGTGCTGGAGATCGCGCACAGTATCGCGTGGTTTTGCAGCGCGTCGCAGCGCATCTACGCCTGCCACGGCGGTGGGCAGCAAAGAACACCGGCACGAGCCATATGTCCGACAGCGCGTTCCTAGGCTCATGAGTGCCGCAGAATCGGCGCCGCACTCGGTAGTGCCACAACACGCGCCTAATGTCGTCAAGCCGGCGACTAGTTTTCAACGCTGCCCTACCTTCCAGCGCACCTTCAGCGAATGTGGCTGAGACAAGCGAAAGTGAAGCCAAGAAACCACGGGTTGACGACGAAAAGACATCTACCTATGAGCTAAGTGAAGATGAAGACATAGACTGCGATGAAACGCCGTTTTCCTTGGTAACGTATAAAAAGAAGTGGCCTGAGGGAATTCCAGTTGTTTTTCGACCCCCACAGAAAGGACGCAACTTCTGGCAAGTGAATCCAAACCGCGCTACGTCGGAAATTGTCTCCGCGGCAAAGGAAAAAGTACAGTCATTCCGCGTGAATAGAGATGGAAATTTCTCTGTCAACTTTACTTCAGTCTCATCTGCAAGACATTTACTGTCGATGAGCGAAGTTGCTTGCTTGGGAGTCAAACCATTCATTCCGGCATCTTATACCAAGAATGTTGGCAAGATACGCCATGTTCCAGTTGAGTATACAGAAGAACAACTGGTTGACTTCCTGAAGGACTTTAGCGTGACATCTGCCCGTCATCAGGCACGCTACAATCGCCAAGAAGACGGAGCGGTAGAATCACGCCCTCTGAGAACTGTCATTCTCCATTTCAGAGAAGACAAACCAATGCCGCAACGAGTGCATTTAGGTTTCACGAGTCATCCCGTAGAATAATATCACGGCCCTGCTCTGAGATGCTACAACTGCCAGAGATTTGGACATTTCTCGAAGAACTGCCGCAGTTCACGTCGCTGCAAGATATGCTCAGAAGACCACGACCATACAGAGTGCAAGTCTGTGTGTCAGCCAAAAATGTGCCAACTGTGGCGGAAACCATACATCTTCCTTCTCCGGGTGCCCTCAGAACAGAGCTGCCTCAAGGTTGCGCAGACATGAGTTGAAATACGGAAGGCTGCGTCCTCGCAATGCACCCCCACCCAACCTTGATGCTCTAAGATGTGCTCCTCCAACTGCCAACAAAGAAAAAGAGCAAGTGGTCCATATGAACTATTCTGCAGCTCTAAAGCACTCAGGTCGACAACGTTCTGACAGCGAGCGACATGATCCACCTCCAGTGAACACTGCTCATATTGCCCCGGCTTCGAATGAACTTCGCCGACCTTCTAAACAACGCTTTCTGCCATTGACACAGCAACCTCACCTAACATCTGAGCGACTACCTCAACATTCGCCTCAACCACACCAGTCATCCCACCGACCATCTCAGTCAGCTCTTCAGCGACCTGCTTCGAGCACACATGGAGCTTCAGCGTCGTTTGGTGATTACGCGTCTTTACCCGTGGCACAGATTTTCCTGCCCATGCTATTCACAGCTCTGCGTGCAATTCTCAGTGCCATTCCACACGCAAACAACCTTCCAGAGGTAAAAGCACTGCTTTCTACGGAATCGTTGGTGCTTTCACAACCACCAACAGCTCCACTGCAGGCTTACAAAGAATAATCGTTATAACAATGTTTTCATATTTCAGTTGAATGCTAATAGCCTTCGAAATAAGTCAGCTGATTTTCGCCAACTACTAGCTCAACATAACTTTCCTGTTTTATGTATACAGGAGGCAGGCGTACGAGATGGCTTCCATCTTTCGAACTATGTTATATATAAATCATCGCGCATTGCTGGAAGCAGCAGAGCGATGTTATGCGTGAGAAAAGACCTGCCGTCCTATTTAATACAGTCGAGCGATTTAAATATACCGGAGTTCGTAGCATGCAAGATATCTTTCAGAAATACAAGGGTCACAGTGATCAGTCTTTATCTACAATGTTCTAGCAAAATATCAGTAGACAGCTTGGTGAATGTGTTTGGTATCGCAAACTCACATGTGCTGCTTTATGGGGACTTCAACGCACATAACGTCATCTGGGGTAGTGAATATAATGATTCCCGTGGAAGCATTATAGTTTGCCGCAGAAAAAAGTAATCTGATCATGTTAAATGACATCTCTCTAACGTTCTTGTGGGGTTTCCTTACTCAAGCTGTATACATGTTACGCTCTGCTCACAAGATCGTCTTGATGGCGTTGAATGGTCAACGGACATAGAAACGCACGGTAGTGATCATTTTCCAATCCTGGTAAAACATCGCCTCATACAGAGTGAGGGGACCCGACGCTACTCAAAATATACTAATTGGCAAAGTTTTCGGCACCATTTAAGTAACTAATCGGGCGAAAATCCAAACGTCCAGAGTTTTGCAAATATATTGTGTGAGTCTTGCAAGATCTGCACAAAGCAAGTCATTGTTCCAAATGAATACGCTGCAGTCGACGAGGAACATGAATGCCTAAGAGCAATTAGAAGACGCACAGAACGGGCTTACCGACGCAGTGGAAAGCTGGATGACTACAAGATGGCACAGAAAGTTCAGTCAGTTTCGCGCAGACGCTTACAAAAATTAGGTACGAGAAGATGGCGAGAATACTGTGCGCCGTTGTCGCCGTTTACTCCAGTTACCAGAATATGGTCCGTTGTCCGATCTTTTAGTGGTCCAGTTACCCAGAGCCATCCCTTCCGAGCCCTTGCCGTAGCTCGAAGCACTCCTGAAACATCTGTTGCTGACGAATTCTGTAAACTTATATACAGACCAGGAATTCCGTTTACTTGCCTACAATTTGCACGTTCGACAACACTAGCAGAACAGAATGTTCGTGCGTGCTTTATGTCACAACATCCTCAACTTGACTCGGAGTTTAGTTTAAATGAATTGAAAAGTGCTCTTTCGTCATGCCGTACAAAGACAACCGCAGGCCCAGATGGTGTTACGTATGTGATGTTAAAGAACCTAGGTCCAGTAGGAAGAATGACTCTTTGGGATGTTTTGGATGTTTTTGGAGATATTTAATGATATCTGGATAAGAGAGACTCTTCCGGATTCATGGAAACTAGCTCGAGAATTCCAGTGCTAAAATCAGGAAATACTCCCATTTGTCTTGACTCCTACCGACCCGTTTTTTCCAAACTAATGGATACTATGATAGATAGTCGACTGCAATGGTGGTGTGAACACATAAATGTGTTTTCCGACCACATGACCGGTTTTCGACAAAATCGGTGTACAATGCATGCAGTATTAGACATTGCCACATGCGTCGAACATGAACGAACTTGTGGAAATGTGACAGCAGCAGTATTCTTAGACACTCAAAGAGCATTCGACACTGTAAGTCACATACACGTCCTTGCTGGTATGTTAGAGCTTGGCCTACACGGTCGAACGCTGTGATGGGTATCAAATTTCTTGAAAGATAGAAAAATATTTATGGAAACGATTGAAGGAGAAAGTAATTATCACAGCATCATGCAGGGCGTTCCGCAGGGCAGTGTTCTCAGTCCGTTTTTATTCAACGGTGTCATGGCAGCCTTGCCACAAGAACTCCCGTCTGGTCTACAGTATTCTCTGTACGCAGATGACATCTGCATATGGGCCTCTGGATCCATATACGAGACATCCAAACAACGCTGCAAGAGGGTCTTGATAGTATCGACACCTTTTTAAAAGAAAGAGGCATGAGTCTTTCATACGCAAAGACCGCCGTACTACCTTTCACTAGACGACAGTTGGTTAATTTCCAACTTAGGCTTAACGGGCAAACTTTGATATTTGTGAAATAGCATAAATTTCTTGGAGTTATTCTGGACCGCCAGCTAACATGGGCTTCACACATCCGCGCAATTGAAAAGCAGACCAATGCAGTAATAAACGTACTTCGGCGACTCGCAGGCACAACGTGGGGGGATCAGTCTCTTCGCTACTAAAAGTTCCATAACGCACTCATAAAACAAAAAATTGCTGACTCGGCACCTATTCTCCATGGTTTATCACAAACTTCTGAGGAACGTCTTCAACGTTTACTAGCAAGGGGGCTACGAGTGTGTCTTGGGGTTCCGCAGGCTACCTCGAGTTCTTTAGTAATTGCTGAAGCTCGTCACCCCTCATTTCCAGTCATACGAACGGTTCAAACATGCTGACATATTTATCGCACCTTAACCCAACACGAGAAGCATCCATTAAACCTCGCGCTCATCGAAAGAAACAAAAGCAAAATTCACGATGTTGTTCGAGAACATAAAGAATTATTACCAAGATTTGAATTATGCAAAGTGGATGTTAGTTACCCTCCCTGGATGTTAACATGCCCTACAATAGTATTATCGGTTGACGGGATTATATCTAAGAGATACATGTTCATAATAGCCACACAGCAACTGTCACTCTTCCAAATTTACTCATTATATGCCCAGTACGTCCACGTTTAAACAGATGGTTGGTGTCATAAAAATTCCTCGACTTCAGCATTCGTCATTCCACATTTATCGCTAGAGCAAACATTTAAATTATCCCGGAAGACATCTTCCACCATGGCAGAACTATTTGCGATCCTGTATGCTTTGCGTTTCATAACATCAGAAAAACTTTTGCAAAAATGGTTTATCTTTAGCGATTCGCAAGCCGCTCTCACATTACTAGAGCAATAAGAAAAATTCTTTGAACACTTCGCTATTGTAGGATTGTAGGAGACGTTCAAAGAACTTACAAAAGCAAGCCCAATGAACCACGTAATTGCATTCCAGTGGATACCTGGGCACTGCAATCTTCCTGGCAATACTGCAGTGAAGGCAGCTGCGAATCGAGCGCACAATAACGTAGAGAGAACCAATCTTCCTCTATTGCGTAGTGAAGTCCGTCTGATCCTGAGACAGATTTCTTGTCGCCTCAGCAAAACTACCCGGTTTGACCAGCAAACTGAAAACTCGGAGTTATACTCTATAGACCCATGTGTAAACTTATCAATGCCGGAAACTCTAAGAGACAACAGAAAATTTGAAACATTGGTACACCGGCTGCGTCTTGGCACTGCATTTGCGAAACACTCCTTGTACAGAATAAAACGTGTCTCTAGTCCGCAGTGTTCTTGTGGCCATCCAGACGAAGATGTGCATCATCTTCTTCTCGAGTGCACGAAATACGATACACAAAGAACGGTAGTGCAAATTTGTTTATATTTGACAGAAGACCATTCACTCAAAAAAAGATACTTGGCCCATGTCCAACTGCGGGCTTTCAAAAAAGAGCACTTCTTGCTCTGAAAAAGTTTTTAGAGGACACCAACATTGTGGGAAAATAAGTATCAGATGATCCGAATACGCTAAATGAGTTACATAAACGTTGTTCGTGGTTCATAATTGGTTTATATGGCGATCGCAACTTTTATGCAATAGGTATAATTCTGTTCTGCACATGCAGTGTATTACATCTGTTGTGTGTTTTGGCTGTTCAAAACATCTGACTTTCTATATGCCTATGTGGACTGAACTAATGCACAGAACTTTGCGACTCGTGTACTGTTGGACTGTATATTTTTATTGATCCGGTGTTCTACTGAGTGTTATATTTTGTGTCGCTATTCTCCATTTTTACGCAAATTAGTTTCGTTTGCCAAGTGACAAGGAGTAGCCGGTGCCACCACAAAAGCGCCAACCTCTCCTAACATTCACTTAAATAAAAAAAAAAACGTAAGGTGTTCTATTGATAGGGCTAAATTTGTTGGCTCACTATTTTCAGATTTTACTAAAGCTTTTGACACTGTCAATTGCACCATTTGATTTACCAAACTAGAATCTTTAGGTATAACAGGTCCAGCTATGACTTTTCTAAAAGATTACTTACATAACCGTGAGCAAACAGTTTGTGTAAGGGGCGCTCATCCCGAGTCGAAAGTTATTAATCAAGGTGTACCACAGGGCTCAATACTGGGACCCTTGTTGCTTTGCATTTCCATTAACGACTTACCTGATGTTCTTAATCTTTCTAATGCTATTCTATATGCTGATGATACCACTATTTCCATGTCAGATAAGTCTTTAACAACCTTACTCTTTAAACTGAACAATGAACTAGCGAAAGTTGTAGGATGGTGTCAGTTAACTCATTTACTCTTAAACCCTATCAAAACTCAGTGCATGATATTTAAAACAAAGGGGAAGATGGTGCTCTGTATCCCCCTAGTAACCCTCGGGAGTCAACTCATTCCTGCAGGGCACTATGTGTCGTTCCTTGGCATAAAATTAGATCCTAACTTGTAGTTTACTAATCATATTGCGTTTGTTAAACGAAAAACAGCTTGCGGCATAAGAGCACTGATTAAATCACGTGCATTCTTTTCAGAACACGCGTTATTGTATTTATATTTTGCGTTCATTCATAGTCATATAAGCTATGGTATTGCTTCCTGGGGAAACGCATGTAACTGCTACATCTCTTCTGTTCAACGCATACAGAATCAGACTATTCGCATAATCACCAACAGTTCCTTTTACTGAAATGCTCTCCCGCTACTCCAAGTTAACTTTATACTACGTGTATCTGGTTTGTTTAAGTATAATTCTTGTATCCTCTTTTTTAAATTACTTATCAAACAGCTTGCTTACGAATTCTTGGACTACAGATTACTTACTAATATGAGCTACACTACACTGTAAATAAGCTGTTAATTTAAAGAAAACTTACAGAAATTTCTTAAACCGCAAAAGAAATTTTCTGTGAATGCTCTATGGCAGAAATTGGTTAAAAGGAAAAGAACGGAAATTTTTGGTTGTTTTTATCTCTAGCCTATAAATCGAGTCAAAACTAAAATAGAACCGTTTTAAATTTCTTCTTGGATACTAGGCGCGAACACACACAGAAACAAGAAAGGAGACGGGACAGGGCGCCTTATTGTAATTATTGTAACTGAATAAAAAATTATTAAATGAAATTTGAGAGTTTTTTTTTCTTTTCATACATGCAGTTTTTTGCATATACCACGTATGAGGCGCTGTTTGCGGTACTGCTTTGATGCCCCGTGCCATAATCAAGATGGCTGCTCTTCGAGTCAACGCATGTCGGCACTGCCCCGTTCATGTTTTCCAAAATCGTAAGAGGTGAGTGGTTTTCTTCTCAAGTACGTTACAAACAGTGCACGACGCATACTTTTACCCAGTATTTTCCGCGTTTCATGACATAGAACAGGACTACAACGTAGCCCACAAGAAAAATTCAGGCGGACACTGGCAAAATTTAGCAACTACGTGTTCCGACATTTCAGCGTACGTTGCACTTTGTGACGTAACGTGGCATTTGGGTAATAAATTTAGCTTTAGTTTTTTGTTATAGCACACGTAAGAGCTAGCCAGTGGGATTGACAAATGTATTATTGTCTATTCTTGCCTTTTCGGAATGTGCTTGTTTTTGCTGTAGCTGCGTGAAAAAAAAAAGCACGTGTGAGCTCTCAACAAAGCTTACTCCCCGACGTTAGCTCTTAGCTACGATCAAGTGTTTATTGAAGTGACCGGAAAATGCCACTTTTTTCTGTTGTGTAATATTTTATCTGTTTTGATGCTGGCATATGAACCCGCCGCATATATGGGCACATGGTATCCAGTATTGATTTCGTTGCTTCTTTAGCTGCGGTTCCACTGTTTTAGTGCGTTACCATTGGGAAATGATTTTGCCTGTGAATAAGTCGCTTCATTTTGAAGATAGTTAGCGGGAACACTGGACTGCGTGGCTCTGTGTATACTATCTGCGCATTTTAAAAGCACAGCGCGGAAGGTGTTAGTACCCGAGCTGCGAAGATATGCTGTCGTCGTCACGCTCGTGGCCACGAAGAATGGCTCGCAGGTTGTCTGCTAGCCTCACTTCCTGACTCTGACAAAGAATAGCTAAATGCATGAATGGCGGACTGCAAAAATCAGAAACAAACGGTCAAAATTTGCATAAGTTCAACTGCAGCAACACATCTAGTAAAAAAAATTAAAAAGGCAGCATGTGTCATTGTTTCACGCAATTAATACATTACACTTAACGTAATTTGTCCACTAGCAGCTGCTTTAAATTATGAGGGCTATTTTCTACCTTGCGCCATTCTGCTAGACAAAGTCACGAAAGTAGTTGATTTGTGATTTTTTTGTGACTGCGCATTTCGCGACAGAGGGAAACTGACAGAGGCAGCACCGGAGGGAGGGAGGGGGCGGCTTCGACTCCGCCAACACGAGCGTACTTAGCGCGCAGGACCGCGCGCCGTATCTTGAAAGTGATCTGCAGACGGCTCATGCCTTTGTGCGCGCTGTGTTCTCGACGCTCTTGCGTCGAACCGATATATCGCACGAAGATCACTTCGCTCGCTGCTGCTGCCGCTCTTGCTCGCACCAGCGTTTAGACAGCGAGTGTCCGCGCTCATACAATGTGATGTGTTCATGTTTGCTTGTGCGCGCTGACACCGTGCTTGTTGGTTCGGTTAGTGTGCGAATGTGTCCAAGTTATACTGTCGATAAAACTAATATCCTTACTTCGTGTAGCTGTCTCCTAATTTGCTATCGTAATCGATCCTTCGCCTTTCGGCAGAATGTGCGACTTTTTTTTATTTCGAAAAATTAAAAAAAGGGCATGACGCATATAGCTCAATTCGGCCTATTGATATAAATTACATGAAGAAGTGGACTTTACTTGAGTGGCTGATTGCAATGTTCACGTTGCTAATTAAAACGATTACCTGATTAACTTCATAAGTATTCGATTTGAAGCATATGTACTGATTCCGAAATTGTGGTCAAAAAATTGTCGAGTCGTTGCGTCACTTCTCCACTGATCGTATTCAATTCCCCAATTTCAACATGTGGCCTCAAATGAATTGTAAGATCAGTTTAGAATAGTTATAGAAGAGCGAATCATGAGAGAATGTGCACATTTGTTTTTGATACCACGTTCTAACTGGTTGCGTGGTTTAAAAAATGTTTCAACCATAGTTGCACAAACGGTATGTTAATATTGTCATGAATAGGTGACACGCATAAAAACAACTGACAAAATCACCAAGATATTGGGAGCGTAGTAATTACAACTGTAGCTGAACCGCTGGAGACCAACCTGAGATCGTTTTCTTTAATTGTCTTCATTGACTATTGTTCCTTTAAAATGAAACAATAATCGTTCTGAATGTGCCGCCTTTTGTATGCTTCACCCTACTTAAAGAAAGAAAACCACAGACGCCTCAATTAACCTGAGTTTCACACATCCTCTAGCTTAGTGCGTACTGGCAGTAATAAAATGAAGCTTGTCACTGCAATGTTCTGTTTTGGCTTCTACATTTTTGAAACGAACAACGACCACCAACGTGGAGTTGTGTGTGCGTGTGCATGTATGTGTTGCGTACGTGTTGTGTGCTTGTGTGTTGTATGTGTCGCGGGTTGGAGGGAAGGCCGTGTACATTTTGTCCGATAGTGAGTGCTCTTTGTTTCAAAGTGTGTAGTCGTCTGGCTGATATAAACATTATTTCCAAGTGGCATCCCACGCGGTACTGACATATGCACACAATGCAGTGCTTTGATAACCACTCTTCCCCAAGAAAAGTATTGTGCTTGAGTGCTTCACTGAGCTCTCCACAATCATGGTACTGCGATATGTATATTAAGGCATCACTGTTGTTTTCAGGTCAGTCGCAGCATGACACCCTGAGAGAGGAACCAAGGTCCAGCGCCCAAACAAGCATCACGGCCTTGCACCAAAAGTTGTCTCCATAATCAGGTGACTTCACGAGTAAGTAAAACACGTTGTGGGGCTAGTTGGTGCATAGCTTTCAATAGAATAAGAAGCGCCAAAATTGACGGCACAGAAATACAGACAGGACAAGGCGCTACTTGCAACTGTTTATTGAAATGACAAGTGGCTGATTATATAGCCATGAGGAGAGGAGAATGAAAACAGAGGGACACTGAATAGGTGAATGCGCACGTGCGAGAACACTGAAAATATAGGGAATCACGCTTAATCTAAATATAAAACTTATCTAAAAACATGCTTCCATTCGTGTATATATTCAAAGACGGGGTACTGACACAGTTGTCCCCTCTTTTTTTAATCTCTTGGCCTCCAATAATTCACGGGCAACAGAATCTTTACTTTTATACATGATTGTCGTATCATGAAGCCTCGCTTCACATACCCGTTCATCCTCATTTCCGCAGGCCTTGCAATGAACAGTTGCAAGTAGCGCCTTGTCCTGTCTGTATTTCTTCTTGTGTGCCGTCAATTTTGGCGCTTATTCTATTGAAAATTCACGAGTAAGTCTTAAGGCACAAGTCTTGATGAACGTAATGCCGAGGCAACTTTGAGTTTCTTTTTCAGCACCAATATGGTTTGATATGTAAACTGGTTCTCTTGTACTGCAGTAAGAAGTTCGCTGTTTCTGTTCTTTTTTTCACGTAGCCTATTTATCCATCAATTGTTGTTGCTTTGAAGTAAAACATTTTTCTATTTTTGTACGAAACGAACTGTGGCTTGGCCCTTTTTGTAGCACCATTTACCAGTGTTAGTGCTGCCACCTGCTCTTGTCACGCATGACTCCATGAAATATCTGGTTCCTTGGTTCATAAAAAAAAAAAACACCCGCCGCGGTGGCTAAGCGGCTATGGTATTGCGCGGCTGAGCACAAGTCGCGGGATCGAATCCCGGCAGCGGCGGCCGCATTTTGATGGGGGCGAAATTCAAAAACGCCCGTGTCCCGTGCACTGAGGGCGCGTCAAAGATCCTCAGGTGGTAAAAATTAATCCGGAGTCGCCCACTACGGCGTGCCTCACAATAAAATCGTGGTTTTGGCAGGTAACACCCCGGAATTTATTCATGGAAAAGAAGAAGAAGCGTGAGAGTGAAATTAAATTAAACAAATTTCAGGTGAGACCAGTTTTGCTATTTTGCGACTCAGCTACGATGGTTATACTAATATCGGACTTTCCACAACAGTTCCTTTTTACATCAAAAAGGCATTCGATTGTATCTGGAGTTTGAAAATACGCACATCTCTTCAACGTGCACTTCACAATATATTGACACTGTGACATAATGCACACTGACCATTATGCCTCAGACACCCTGCACACCCATCATGATGCTATTGTGTGTGGCAAATTTTTGCCTGAATACATGCCGTGACTAATTCAAAACAAATTTACTGACGGGGTCCGAGGAGTTCCGTAACTTGGCCATCAGTGCATATTATACACGTAGATGTGCGTATTTATTTACTTCGCTCGCCTTGCTTTGAAAGCGCATGTGCTTTTTCCTGTTCTTCCTTCTCTACGTACGCGTGCGATCCAATGCAAGCGGAAGCTTGTCTGTAGCGTGGGAAATTTACTTTTAAGCTGTTATAATACCTTGAGGAAAAGCCATGCTGTTTGATTTCTGAATCTAGTGAGCATAAGCTGTTCTATTAGTATACCTGTTTTCACGGTTATCTGTCCAGTGATGTTTTGGTGTAAAATAAAATAAAAATTCACTTTCTTCTACAATGCCCTAAATTACAATTTATTTCTTACAGCTACTGAAAGAAAACGTGTTGACCATATTTAACAGCAGCTCAAGAAAATTGAGCAAAGTGAAAACAGAGATAGACACGAGTGCTACTTGTTACGTTTGTCTTCTTGTGCTGCAGTTGAACATTTCCAGCTTTGAGCACACAGCCTAATTTTCGTTTTGAGACCAGAGAGAGAAAGAGAGAAGCAAAACGAGAGGAAATACAGCGAGATTAGCCAGTGTAAGTTCTGGCTGGTTACCCTGTGCTGGGGAAAGGTGTAAAGGGAATAAAAGGAGAAAGAAGAAAAGAAAACTGAGAAAAATTCACACAGTAATGCGATGCTACGCGCTACAACATTCAAAGACAGTCGCACGATTCACAGGTCCTTAAAAACTTCAGAAAAGCCCTTAAGGCCTTGACGGCCGTAACCCGTCTGGGCCAGTGTCCTAGACCTTTTTCTTATGTGAAGGGGCGATTCTCTAGTTTTTTCGAGCATGGTCATGACCACTTTTCTTGGCACATTGTAACGGGGACAGTCACAGAGGAGATGCTCGACCGTCTCCTAGCAGAGGCAGGTGTCGCAGTAGGGCTGTCGGCCATTCCAATGCGAAAAAATAGGCATTCGTGAATGCCACGCCAAGCCACAGGCGGCACAGAAGTGTTGCTTCCGTTCGTGGTACCCCTGGTGGATGACGAAGTTGCAGACGTGAATCCAATCTGTGGAGACGTGCGTCCGTGAATTCGCTGGTGTTCCACAGAGTCTCCGTAAACTCGCGCGCGAGAGAGCGAAGACTTGTGGGTGCATCTGTTCTTGACAGTGGTATTGGTATCATATGGGCACCATCGTGGGCCGATCGGGCAGCGTCATCCGCAATGTGATTTCCCGAAACTCTGCAGTAACCCGGCATCCACTGGTAGATGATGCTGTGCCCCTTGTCGATTGCCTGATGGTGGAGCAGTCAGATGTCTGTGACTAATTGCACGTTAGGTCCGTGGTTGAAAGGGGACAGCAGACACTGCAGAGCTGCGTTCGAGTCACAAAATGAATGTCATGATTTGTGACCAACTCCAGAGCAGCACACATAGCTGCGAGTTCTGCAACCGTCGATGCTATAATGTGAGACGTCTTGATTTTGATATAAACAGATTTTGCAGGAATTACCACTGCTCCAGCTGAACGTTTAGAGGAGACAGGTCCATCCGTATAAACGTGGATGCGTTCTTTGTGCTTTTCATGTAGGAATGAAACGACGGTTTGTTTGAGGGCGAAGATGACATCTCCGTTTTCTTTCTGATGCGGGGAATGACAAGAAGGGCCTGGAGTGGATGCAGGCAGCAGAGCTGTAGAGATGGCCGGACTGCAGGCGTGAAGTTTGATGGTAAAGTTCCATGGTTGGCGGCAGTAATCCTGCTAAACGCTGAACGAGTTCGAGCGGCAGGAAAGGAGGCGGGATGAAGCGGTGGACGTCGCGCGAAGTGCCTGATGTGCATCCTTATAGCATCGACTTGAATATACGTGTTGATGGGGTGGTCATGTGCGATGGCTATGGTGGCTGCCGTGGATGCACACCTGGGAAGGCCAGGGCAAATTTGTAGACCAGCTCAATATTTACGTGATATTTGTTATTTTATAATGGTTATGTGATGCGCAATAGAAAACTCAAACATGAGAGAAGTTCCCATGAAAATGGAGGCTAGAAGCGATAAACAGTGGTCGAACAAGGAATATCGGCTGGAGTCAACGTTTCTACAAAGGAAATTCTGCTCGTGAGGGCATGTTGCTTCAGCGACATGCCTTGTTGGCTAATTATTCCTCACGATAGAAAATTGTATTTACACGTCACACTTCTGTACAGTGGAACTGAACAAAAATGTGAAGTAACAAAACATCAACAGAAAACAGAACTTTCCCTGGGCCTCAAAATGGATAATTGTTTTACACATACATTTCCCGTAAAATAAAACAGAAATTATTATTGAAGTAACAGAAAAATCTTAAACAGAAAACAGAACTTCTCCTGTAATATAAAACAGATAACTGCTTTTAAACACAAAATTTCTCTTAATGTAAAACAGAAACAACTTGTTAAATAACAGAAAAAGGTAAAGTATAATACGCAGGTTTACAGGAACTTTCTGGCAAGGCAGCTGGCAGATAATTTGTTTTTAAGGAAAATGTTTTACAGTGTAGGTTTTCGCATGATTTCAACTTTTCACTACCTAAATGTAACACCAGCTACGGAAAAATGAGATCCTCGTTTTCAGCATTAAAAATATGGAAAGGCCTACCGCCTTCACTTAAACTCACGTCATCTTCGAATGTATTCAAACATGGATTAATTTTTTTATTTTTTGTAATTAGTTTCATGCCCTATAACATGTTCTTCTGTATAATTATGGTTTTTGATATATATACTATTTTGGTTGTTTTCTTTTACCAATGTACTGCATTGCGCGCGTTCATTTCTTTTCTTTGTACGTTTTGAATTTTGCTGCTTTGAACCACGTTTTGTATACATTTTTTTTTCTTTTTAAAAACGAGGGTCCCGTTTCAGTCATTGACTTAGGGGCCCTCGTCTTATTCATTGCTATTAAATGGAGAATGATCTGAAACTGGTGTAGGCCGTTGCCAGACCAGATGCGTGAATGAGTCCAAACATGGCGCGTGTTCACAGAATTCTGGGAAAAGCGAGGCGCCCACGGTATCACACGTGTCCATCCGCGACGAGTAGCTGAACGCAGTCGCAGGCTTCCGTCCAGATCAGTGTAACTGTCGGCGGACAACGGAATCAGCAGTGCTCCGAAAAGAATCCGCGCGATAAAGGTCGAGGTGAACTGACGTCGCCATCGATGTCACACTCCCACAGAATGGATGAGCCTCTGGTGCTATATAAGAGATTACTGTTATTTGCAGTATTCTTGGGGCTTCCGTTTGAAACGTGTCAATATATTCTGTTGAATCTTAACGTCCCGCTTGTTTTGGACGTCGTACATTTAAATTTACGTAAATTTTTCTCCTGGTGGGTTGGGACGGGTGGCTAAAAGCCCTGACTAGGGAACCAAAAACAATGTTTGATTACGTACTAGTCATTTCTCGGCTTTTTAAAGCCATCCTTTATTCGGATAATGTCCACTTGGTATAACCCAGGCGCGAAAGTTGTCATGCTTATGAAAGAGAATCTTGTTCTCAAAAAATAGGGCTTCACACAACCAACACCGTCGCGTCTGTAAAACAAGCCTCGCCGGGAGCGCGTGTGTAAAAATATATCTTTTATGCTTAGTTCCACAACTTTCGTGGTACGTGCTCTACCTTAGCATGTAATGTTGAAATCTTGCAACCGTCTACTGCTGTTAATTGCACGTCATCTGCAGGGGAAATACGTATAAAATATTTCAGGAAGACTGATACAGAAGCGAACAGAACCAAGATGGATTGTCGATTTCGAAACCGTCTGATGTCCTCGAAAAGATATAAAAATCATATTTATACTACCTCGAGCAACGAAGGTCATTTGATGTCTTTCTTTTTGTCTATGTTATGTGATTATTCTTCTTCCTTTTTTCTTACATGAAAGGCATGCCTATAGGCGCAATGTAACTTCGCCTCTTCGCAAGCTTTTCAGGCAGTTGTCGGTGTATTAGCATAAAGCAAATCGTGCGGAGGTGGCCTTCCCATGGATTCTAAAACAAATCCAAACGAATGTGCAATGGCTGAAGCTGCTGTTACGGATTACGAAAGTATGCACAAGAGATTCCAAGGCCTCTTTTTCTGCTTCAAAAATTAATCTGAATTGGCGCCCTTCGCTGTATTCTTACATTACATAATCGGATATGCATAAAAACACGTCTTGCTTCGGTCCCGGGTTCCTGCCATTGCCGATTTTCTTACATTTGCTTCGAGTTTGCTTTCATTTTGACACTGCTGCCTAGTCGCAGACACAGTAGCGATCATATTGCTGTCTTTCTGTAGGGTCACAAAAATATAGAAAAGAACACCACTTGCTTCAACAAGCGAAATCAACACTACTTGCGCCTACAGAACTGGAAATTTAAGGTGCGTTCGCTTCTTTCCTTAACTTTTCTCATCCATGGTAAAACTTCTGCTTTTAGAGTTGAAGGATATGATTTATTCTACACATACGTAATCACGCATAGCAGATTAGCATACTCAGTAATTTGGGAAATCTCATTTGGTCCGCCTCGTTTAGACAGCGTCATGGCCAAAAATGATGCACTGGTGCCTGGGCGATACATGTGACCTCACGTTACCGCGGCTTGTACGAACCGTTTTTTGGCACACACACACACACGCACAAAAAAGAATGGTTCACATTTACATTTCCCCTCTAAATCGTGTGACTCCGTTTAGGTAGGTGCATTTTCGGACACGCCCATAATACAATATGGGAGCCGCTTTTTCAAAGAGTCACTTTTTCCTATATCCTAAAGGGTGACTGGCAAATTCTATCTTATGAAATTGTTTTCCATTGACCGTGTTTCTATATGCAGGCATAGCTCCAAAGCTTCGGGACTTCCGTATTTTCCCGCAGCTACTGTAATTACCCGCGTAAGCCCTCCACTTTTTTCTTAGAATCTTGACACAGGGCTGGTCTTACACGAGTCAGGCGTATGACTACTTACTGAAACCACCAACGCCGTCGTGAATAATATCCAGAACAATGCAAACACTGGCGACACACTAGACACGCGTTTATTCAAGTTTTACCACGGCTGATAAAGTTACACACGCACGCGCGGCAGCTGTCTGACCGCGGCATCAATCCATGCAATGTGGCCGGTAGCTGTGGTGAGGAGGAGGAGGAATAAACTTTATTAGTAGAAATGAGCCAACGGTAAAATCGTCCGAGGTGGGCGGCGTAACATTTTTTTCCTTCAAATTTGTGGCCTCGAAAGTTGTGGGTGTGGAATGGCATGTACTGTAGGGCAGCGAAAACAGGGACAGAATAAAAAATGGGATACAGACACAAGCGCTTGTATAAGTGTTTTCACTGCGCTGCCGTACATGCCATTCCGTGACGATGACGAGAAGCTCACATCGCCAACTTCGTTGACTTCGTTTGTAGTACACCATGCTCTCTTCAAAGTATTCCTTGAGAAGGAGGGTCTTACACGAGTAAATACGCTACGTTGTGACGACGCGTACGCGAAGTGCCACGCCAATAAAAAGGCTGCAGTCTAGTTCGAGTCTGTGACCGAAAACGCGAAGTTTGGCGCAAGACTGACGCGAGTTTGAAGACTTCGTGGCACGAGAAAAGCGGGGATGCAAAACACCGGGCTAATCATTGGCGTTTCTGCGGGGGCCTTTTGATAAACTTTCAATTTTGGCGGCGCAGCAGCAGTCTTGTATATTATGAACTTCTGAAACTTTAGTGATAAATTTGTCTCTGCGCTGAACTTTTTCTGCTTAAATTATTTTGGAATTAGTGCCGGCGCTCGAATAGCTTTCTTTCCATGCGTGCATACTGCAGTGGGGTAAGGAAGGAGAAAAGCTACATACAGAGCAAACATGACGTAATTCCTGGCGCTACACATATACTTGTAGTCAGACACAGCTTATGAGGACAGCAGAAAGCGCCACATATCCAGGCTTAGACTTATTTGTGGGGCTATCGTTACTAGCCTGGCAAGCATGAGTCTAGGACTAAAAGGGTCTGCTCTAGACATTAAGGCCAATCTAACGGCGTGCAGCATCACTCCGCATGTTGAATAAACAAACGTTCAGAACAACGCCAGCTATGTGCATAAGGATTGCCAGAGATCAGCGCTCCAAATGGGACGCAGAATCAAGGAATACAGGGACTCCAACAATCAGCAAGGGTGGCTTTGACTCTGTGGAGGCGCACTTAACGTAGAGGATCTTTGTCAAAGGACGCAGACCACAAATGGTGCCTACTATTTATTATTATTTTTTCAACTGTGTCTGTTTGCCACGAAGGTGTTAACGGAAGCACTGTGCGACCTGTGCTGACATAACGTGAATCATTGTCTGCCGGTGTTCGCACTCGTAAATAGCAAGGAAAAAAAGAAGTTTCGTGAATCACAGTCCTTATAGCAAAAATAAGTTGAACAATAAAACTGCGGCTCTTTTTTGTGGTGCTGTGATGCTTTTTAAGACGTTCATATTGGCATGAAATGATGTATTTCTGAATCGCAAGACCGGCATAGACTGGTGTCAGAGAAGTGGCGTACGCTGTAGGTGGTCTTGCTCGTCCGTGGTGGCTGTAAATCTGTGCTACTTCCACGTGGCTCGCAATATTCGATGCGCTGCTTCTGTGACTAGGAGGCGCCCTTGACAGGACGCCGGCGGGAAAAAGGCCAGACAATGCCGTCAGCAGTAGCGTAGCCAAGAAGTGGCACACCGAACATACCGAACACACCGAACACATCGAATACCTAGTGCTCCAAATCGGCGTCAAAGAATTTGTTAGAACAGCGGTATCCACCCAGACACACATTTTACAGTGACCCACGTCGGCATATAGAGCGGCACGGATACAGTTTTTTTAAGCTACTTCTTAAAATTAGAAAAGTATAAACCACGGTAACGTTATCCCTACCATTCAAGTGTACGGTTTGTCAGCCTCTAGATACAGAGGAATTTCCGCAATTACGTGCGTAATTAGTGAAGTTACGGTAATTAACGTTTTAATTATTAACAATTGGCGGCTACAGCTAATGAGTACCTTAGGGCCTGTCCTCGACGCTAGCTATGCCAACAACTAAATGTTGAATAGCGAATTTTATGTAGGAGCTACGCGAACAATTAATTTCCCTTCGCAGGCTCCTTGAAACCGAAACTGGCTGGAAAAAGAGTGTCTGTGTCGTCGATGTCGCCGCCCCACCGCCTTTGGTCACGTCTCCGAGGTCGCCACCTGTCCGGCTCCGCGAGCAGCTTGCGGCATCTCCTTGCTGTCTGCTGCGTTGGCCTAGCGCTTCAATGCCGGTGGGCCGCCAAATTTACTTCGTCATTCCCTTGAGCCCCTGAAACGGCATTTCGTCGGTGGAAGTGGACATGTGGCGGCGGTGCTACGGTCGAGACACCCTTTATCAACCCGTATTGCATAAAATAAACATAGATGATTGTTTTCCACATGTTCGACTAGTTGCTTACAAATAATATCTTCCACGATTTTACAGTCTGTACATGTGTTTGAAATCGTACGATAGTTTCCTACATCTAGTTTGTCTCCAGCTGTAAAAATCGGTACGACTCTGTGCCAGTCGTCTGGCACAGTGCCCTTAGGCAAAGACACGGTAAAGGGTTTGACAAGAAACATCGATACCCAATCACAATAACGCATCAAAAACTCATTTTAAATCATGTCAGGACATGGTGACATTTTAGTATCCAGCTTCAACAATAATGTAACCATGCCATCCTTGACAGCGCCAATTTGATTTGAGCTGCGCATTATTGGCATTTCACAAGTTGCCTGTACATCAGTATCCGCGATGAACGCGAGCTGAAATAAAATATAGTCTAT